>NW_008334552.1:145247-147306 GCF_000622305.1 Nannospalax galili | reverse complement strand
AGGGGCTGGAGAGATGGCTCAGCAGTTAAGAACACTGGTTGTTCTTGCAGAAGACCCAGGTTCGAATCCCAACACCCACATGGCAGTTAACAACTGTCCATAACTCCAGTTCCAGGGGATCCGACAACTTCTTCTGTCCTTCACGGGCACTGCACAACACAAGTGTGCTTACCTACTTGCTGGCAAAACACACATACACATAAAATAAAAATAATAAAGTATTTTTAAAAAGATCTCATATAGATCAGGATCTCATGGGCTCAAAGTTCAGATCCTCCTGCCTGGTAAGTACTGGGATTGCAGGTTTACGTCACCACACCTGACTAATTATTTCTTCCAAAATGGTATAAATATATAATTCTATAAGAAAAACTAGAAAGTACAGAGACACAGAAAAGAAAAGAAGTCTGTTACTCAACCCATTTAATGCTATGGTAAACCCATTTAATCCCCTTTCCTGTACATTTTGGCAGAGTTGCCATATCTTTTTTTTAACGTATTTTATTATATTTATTTTATGTGTATGAGTGTATTGTCTGCATGTATGTAAGTGCACCCATGTCATGCAATACCATGGAGGTCAGAAGAGGGGGTCAGATTCCCCTAGAACTGGAGTTAAGGACAGTTCATAGCTGCCATGTGGGTGCTGGAAATCAAACCCACATCCTCTGCAAGAACACTCAGTACTCTTAACCACTGAGCCATCTCTTCAGCCCCATCATGTCTTTTTTAGCATGTCTAGAAATAGAATTTCAAGGGCTAGAGACATGCCTCAGCAGTTAAGAGCTCTTGATGCTCTTCCAGAAGATCTGAATTTGGTACCCAGCATCTGCATTGGGGAACTCACAACTGCCTGTAACTCCAGCTCCAGGGGATCTGACAACTCACTTCAGGGAACTGCAGGCACCTGCGCAAACATGGCATTCAAACACACACACAATAAAATAAAGAAAATAAAATCAATCAAAAAAATAAAAAATAAAATATAAAATAAAATTCAAAAATAAAATATAAATTAAATTAATAAAATTAAAAAATATAATCTTAGAAAAAGAATTGCAGGGTCTGGACTTTGGGGGACAGATTGCCCTCCAGAAACATCCCAGTTTGAAATCCATCCTCCATATGAGAGTACAGAGTGACATTTGGATATCTAAAACTGGCACAGCATTAAAATACAGTCATTAAGTCTAGACCAAACTGCTGAATTATCTAAACTGCTGAACTTAAATATGTAAGACTTCTAGCACATTTTGGAAGTATCCTTTGCCCTTTTTCCTTTCCTCAACGTTTCTCTGAGATAAACTAGGTTATGGTCTATTTATAGTGTCATTTTATGAAAATCACAGTCTACTTTTTTTTTTTAATTCAGGCTTCTTTTCTAAACAGGTTTTGGATAGCAGTGTATGCTAGTACAAGTTCGTCTTAACTTGTTAACTGGAATCCAGGAGGAGAGGAGGAAAAAGGGCTATGCTTGTTTCTTACACAAAACATTCACATTCTAACAGCTGACAGTGAGTGTTGACCAAGCAGAGGGAGAGGAGAGGACTCTGATGGAGAGGACTCTGCAGACAACTTTCATGCAGTAGGCTTTCCTATTGAGAAAGAAAGAGACCAGATCTGCTTGTTGTCTTCAAGGCAGGCCTTTCCTCCCTGTATGCAGAGGGCATCTCCACTGGGATTTTTTAAGGAACTGGTGGGAGCACTGGGCCTGGAGAGCTGAATGGGAGGAGGATTTGTTTTTTCATGGCATATCCATTTAGGTTATTCATTGTGCAGATTTTACGATTTCAGAAAATGTGTGGGCTGGTTATTTTTTAAAGGCCTTATTCGCAGTTGTATATGGTGGCACACACCTGTAATCCCAGTACTTGGGAGGCTGGGACAGGAGGATTTCGAGTTTGAGGCTAGCTTGGGCTCTTCCTTAGTGAGCTGTTGTCTCAACAACAAAAAGGCTTTATTGGCTCATGATATGAAAGATGTTAGCATCAGGGGAAAATGAGTGAATAGAACATGGACAGTCTCTGTAATGAGTTTGCAAGTCCTCTGTAGATCTAAA
>NW_008334552.1:114596-142165 GCF_000622305.1 Nannospalax galili | reverse complement strand
TTTTTTTAGTCTGTTTGAGACAGGGGCTTCCTGTAGCTCCAGCTGTCCTGGAACTCACTATGTAGACCAGCTGGCCTTGAACTCCCAGAGATCCACCTGCCTCTGCCTCCCAAGTGCTGGGATTAAAGGCGTGCACCAGCATGCCTGGCTTAAAAAAACTTTTTAGACAAAAAGGATGGGAGATTCTTCCTGTGCAGAATTCTGCCCCATGGGGTAATTTTCTACCTTCTAATCTTATTAAAAGATATTCCTGCTTTCCTAATTCTGCCTTCCTCCTGATTATCCAATATGATACATCAGCTTTGGACATTGTTGCAGGTTTTAATTTTACATTTATTTGTTTATGTATGTATGTGTACATGCATGCACAAGTGTTTGTACTACAATGCACATGTGGAGGTAAAGGACAACTCAACGGGTACTGTTTCTTTCTTTCTGCCATATGGTGTCAAACTCAAGTCTTTAGGCATGGCAGCAAGCACCTTACCTTCTCAGCCAGCTCACCGAACCCCCATTATTACAGTTTTATTGAGGCCAAACTTTCATTTTATAATGAACATCAGCTGACTGATTCTTATAAACGTTTACAACAAATCGGGAGAAAAGCAGTCTGTGCTAGAGAGGGAGGTCATTGGTTAAGAGAGGGGCTAGAGAGATTGGCTCATTGTTTGAGAGCTTGCTGCTCTTTCAGAGAACCTGAATTTGGTTCCCAGCACCCACATTGGGAAGCTCACAACTGCCTATAACTCCAGTTCCAGGGGATCTAGTGCCCTTTTCTGGTCTCCACAAGCACCATTACATATGTAGCACACACATGGTTTTTAAAAATCCTTAAGAGGAAAGAAAAAAAGGACCTTGACCAGTCTTAAACAAGGTACACCAAAATCATTGGGGGGGGGGGGGTGTTTTTTTTTTTTTTTTGGTCTTTTTGAGACAGGGGCTCCTTGTAGCCCCAGCTGGCCTGGAACTTGCTATATAGACCTGGCTGGCCTCAACTCACAGAGATCTGCCTGCGTGTGCCACCACACCCAGCAATTTAAAAAATATTTTTATTTTATGTGTATGCGTGTATTGCCTGCATGTAGGTAAGTGCACCCATGTCGTGCAGTGCCCACGGAGGACAGAAGAGGCTGTTGGATCCCCTGGAACTGGAGTTATGGACAGTTGCTAGCTGCCATGTGGGTGCTGGGATTCGAATCCGGGTCTTCTGCAAGAACAGCCAGTGTTCTTAATCACTGAGCCATCTTTCCAGCTTAGGACAGGGTTTCCCTTGTAGCCCCAGCTGTCCTGGAACTCACTATGTAGACCAGGCTGGCCTTGGCCTGCCTCTGCTTCCTGAGTGCTGAGATTGAAATTAAAATCTTAATTAAAGTTCCTTTTTTTTCCCCCCCAACCTGTGGTCTAGGTAAAGATGCAAGCCTCTTCAGTGATTGGCTGCCTGTAAAACTTTCAAAGCTGGGAGTGGTGGCATATGCCTTTATTCTCAGCACTTGGGAGGCAGAGGCAGCAAGATCTCTGTGAGATCAAGGCCAGCCTGGTCTAGATGTAACTTCTAGGCCAGCTGTGGCTACAGGGAGATCCTGTCTCAAAAAGGCAAAAAATAATAATAAACTTTTTCAGAAAGAATCCTGTTGGGGTGGGGGCAGCGGAGGGGCTAAGTGATAAGGTGATGGGGCCTGCTGCTGGTGTCAGGTAGGAGGGGCTAAGTACCTGAAAGAGCAGTGTGAGAACTGCAATCAAGAGTGGAGGCAGGTACAGAGGCATAGGGAATTGGTGAATCTGCCTTGTGGATGGCAAATGGGGCAGAGGAAGGAAACTCAACTTGCTGCTACAGTTCCTTGAGTAGGTAAAGTGCTGTTACCATTGAAGGAAGGGATGTGTTGGGTAGACTTGTTGAGATCTGAAGTTAATCTTGCCAGGTGTGGTGACACATGACTTTAAGCCCAGCACTGAGAGGCAGAGGCAGGTGGTTTCTGTGAGATTGAAGCCAGCTGTGGTTACAGGAAGACTGTCTCAAGAAAAAAAGAAAAAATTGGTCTTGCTTGCCTTGGATGCCAGATACCTATCCTGCGTGAAGATGCATGTACTCAGTGCCTGCCCTGTGCCAGACACTGTCCATGGTGTGAACAGCAGCCCCTGCTCATTCAGATACTACATCAAATGTGGAGGAAGTGGCATCCACAGGCAGGCAGACCTGTCTATCCACACTGAACATTTCAAGTTGACAAGTCCCCACATAGAAATGAGGTAGAGTAAAGGACTGGAGATAGGGGTGCTAGGAGCCCTGAGTTTGCTGTTTTAGATAGCATGGTCAGTGAAGACTTCTCTAAGCAGGTAACATGTGAGAGATCTCAAATGAATAAGGAATGAGTTAGCCATGCAGGTATCTGAGGGAAGGGCACTGCAGCTGAAGGAACTGTAGAGGTGAAGAAGGGGTGTTGTCAGTGGACACTAAGAACACCCTCAGGCTGAGTGAGGAGAGGAGATGATGAGGACAGTTCATTTTGGATTAGGTTCATGGTACAATATATTGGTTGAGGGGCTCGAGTTCAATGATAGAGTGCTTTCCTAGCATGTTCAGGGCCCTGAGTTCCATCCCCAACACTGCAAAATAAATAAGTAAATCAGGAAGTGATATGGGAATGGTTGGAACTGTAGAGATTTATTTCTTTGAGCTGTGGTGGAGCTATATTCCATGAAATGGGTTAACAGAACTGCAATCAAGAGTAGGAAGGTTTGACTCCTGGGAAAGAGCCTTCCTTTTTCCCCCAGATATTAATTACTTGACCTATTCTGTGACTCATTTTTAGAAGGACAAAATCTTTTGCCTTGTAGCGTTCTTGGGGGCATTTGAGAGGCAGTCTTACAAGGACCTCGGGCTTCAGAACAGAGGTGACACTGGGTCCATGCACCTACATGCTAAGTTACCACTTGACCTGCCTGGAGGAAAGTTCACTTCTCTCCCCTATTCCAACTGCAGTCTCTCCCAGCAGGTTTGGTGGCCAAGGTTCCTGCTACTTCTCTGTCTCACGTGTCAAACAAGTACCTTCTATGTCCCTGGGGTTGCACCAATCAACTTCCACCAGAACGACCCCGTAGAAATCAAGGTGAGTGTGTTTCTGGATTGTGGAAACATCTGTGTTGGGAACCTTACCAGAGGACTGTGCTGAGTTGTTTGTGACCATCCTGGACTTGTAGAGAACACAGACAGGCACCAGCCCTCTGGGAAAGGGAGCTTACCCCACGCTGCATGGCTGCCTGCACACCAGCCTTCATTTCTCCCTGTGCACATGGCTCTCTCCTCACTCACTTTTGCCATGACTTGTCTGTCCCCACCTGGTCTCTCTCTCCATCTGTGTGACTCCGCTTGTCCCTTCCTATGGCTTCTCTGCCTCCTTCTTTCATCTGCCCCATCCTCCTTTCAGGTACAAGCTTTCTGTGAATAACATATAGCATCTGCTCACAATGTGTCTGTTGTGAGCAGCTCTCCTCAGCAATCAGACTTACACCCTGCAGGAAAAATGTTAAAGTAACATTTACTAAAGTTTATTAACGTGCCATACATTAGCCTGTGCTTGGCTCAAGGAGCCCCAAGAACATTTCTTGAGGGAAATGCTATGTTTTATAGATTTTCTCTGTGTTTAACAGGTTAAGGAAAGTAAGGCATAGAGAAGTGAGCCAGCTGGTCCCATGGTGAGGAAGCCACAGTTACTGCCGAGCCCCAACTCTCCCACCGCAATGTTCTTTCTCTCACTTTTGGCCTTTGCCCATGGCCAGCCCTCCAGAGCAAAGTGTGTGGCATAGGGGGACCAGAGGTATCTGATCTCTAGTCCTGCCAAACCCGGAGTGGGGGTGGGGGGTAACCTGAACTAGAAAGGGAGCATAAAGGTAGGACTCACCTCTTTGTATAACCTCCCCGCCTCCCCAACAGATTGTCTGGAGAAAATGCTAAAAAATACAAAAGGGGCTGGAGAGATGGCCCAGCAGTTAAGAATGCTGGTTGTTCTTGCAGAAGACCTGGGTTTGAATCCCAGCACCCACATGGCAGCTAAGAACTGTCTGTAACTCCAGTTCCAGGGGATCCGACAGCCTCTTCTGTCCTCCGCGGGACACAGGTGCACTTACCTACATGCAGGCAATACACGCATACACATAAATATATTTTTAAAAAAATACAAAAGAGTTAACAACAGTAACTTTGGGGGGCATTTTTCCTTAAGTAACTTATAACTCGTTTTTTTCTTTGTTTTGTTTGATTTGGTCTGATTTTAAGACAGGGTCTCATGTAGCCTAGACTGGCCTCAAATTCATTATGTAGCTGAGGGTAGCCTTGAACTTCTCATCCTTCATCCTCTTCCCAAGTGCTGAGATTTTGAAATTACTGGCATGCGCCACCACACCCAGTTTATATGGCATGGTACAGATTCTTAGTCTTCAATCTGGCATCCTAAAAACTTTAAAACCCAAGGCTTCCTAAGGCCCCTGGAGTCAAGAGCTGACTTCAAACTGACATGATGCTATTTAGTCACATCCTGTGTCCCACTTGGTATCTGTATTTTTGCATTTCTCTGCAAAAGGTCATGGAATATGAGGTCCTGGTCCAGACCCAGCTGGAGGTGTGATATAAGCATGATGTATATACCATACTACCTATCTAAAATCACCAAATTCCTAATTCCGAAGTAAGGGTTTTGGGTAAGGGTTAATATACCTGTTACAGAATTCCAAAAATCATTTATACTTTGAGATGGCATATGAGGAATAGCAGTTCCTAAACAGTAAAGTAACTCTAGTTATACTTAAATTTTGTGGTTTTATTTAGTTTTGGTTTTTTTACATTGTATTTATTTATATGTGTGTGGGTGTCTACGAGCCACAGCAAACTTTTAGAGGTCAGAGGAAAAGCTGAAGGAGTCAGTTCTCTCTTTCCACCTGTTGGTCCATGGGGTTGAAATCGTCAGGCTTGGCAACAAACTCTGTAACCCATTAAGCCCTGGGTTTGATCCCTAGCACCACTGTGCCTGGCTTACAGCCAAAAGTAACATTGAGCTTCTGAACCTCCTACCGTCACCTCCCAAGTACCAGCACAACAGGTATGTGCCACCATGCCCATGGTGCTAGGGATCAAACTTAGGGCTTTGCACCTGCTAGGTAAGTTCTCTGCCAACTAAGCTGTATCTTCAGACTGTCGGACTTTGTTCCTTCCTCTCATTCTCCCTTTTTTCCTTTGCCTTTCCCATTCCTTTTCTCTTTATCCTTTCCTTTCCAGTCTTCACTCCCTCTTTTCTTTCTTGTTCTTTCTAAGTAGCTTAGGCTGGCTTTGAGTTCTCAATCCTGCCTCAGCCATCTAAGTGCTAGGATTACAGGTGTGAGCTACCATGTCTAACTCTAGTTTGGGGAGCTTTCTGTGCCTGCCGCCCTTCCAAAACTATATTCTGTATGTTTGTATTATTTCTAAATATTCTCCACCATCTTCTTAAACCTTGTTAATGGCTATACAGTATTTGAGTAAATATATCATGGTTGATCAATTTCCCATTGTAGGGGTTTGTTTTTGTGTTTTTCCTTTTCTCTCAGCAGACATTGAATGAGCACCTACCTTGCTGTGCTCTAAGGCACAGAAGTTGCAGAGGTGACCAAGATACACGCAGGCCTTGCCCTCATGAAGATTAAATGTTAGCCTTTAATGGGAAAGACTGATTTTTAAAGACCTAGGAAAGAAAGGCCAAAGTATGTGGCTTACACTGGTAATTCCTGCACTAAAGAGATAGGACCAGAAGGTTCATGAATTCATGACCAGCCTGAGATACTTAGAAGACACTGTCTTAAAGAAAAAAGAAAAAGAGAGAGGGAGAAAGAGGGAGGGAAGGAAGGAAGGAAGGAAGGAAGGAAGGAAGGAAGGAAGGAAGGAAGGAAGGAAGGAAAAGAAATCAAAGCCCAGTACACAAAATAACTATTTTTTCATTTTAATTTTATTTTTCTGTACACACACATCACAGTTACGTCTTATCTGATGTGCTAAGAAGGAAGCTGAAAGGGTTAAAGCTGAATGATAGAGAGTTCCTTTGGCTGTGATGGTTAGGGAAGGGCTTACAGGTGGGGATGTTTAGGGGGACATAGGTAGAAAAAGCATCAGATGAACACAGAGCCTAGAGGAGCCCAGGGTGAAAGCCCAAGACAGGAAAAGAAGCCGTAGAGAAGGCTACTGTGCTTGTAGGTAAGAAGCCTCTTTGTGCCCAAAGCCTGAAGGTCTTTCATTCCTCATTTGGAGTATTTCTTAAAGAAGGGTACTCAGAGTGAAATGATCCTGTCCAAGGGTAGCCACATGTCTGAGTGCCAGTGACTATTGAATCTTACTGATTTTTAACTAAATCTATAGTGTTGTCTAAAGTGAAATACTCCAGAATTGTGGGAAGTACTGTAATAGTTCTGCTGCAGCAAGTGTGTTGAGGATGTTAAAGATATGTGAGTGCCATGGAACAGCCTTCTTGGTTTCTGCTAGACTGAGGAATAACAGCTTCTCTTCTTCCCCCAGGCTGTGAAGCTTACCAGCTCTCGAACCCAGCTACCTTACGAATACTACTCGCTGCCCTTCTGCCAGCCCAGCAAAATAACCTACAAGGCTGAGAATCTTGGTAAGTTCTTTCTTGCACTGCTTCAGCCAGTCATGCAGGGAAACCCAGCATGATTTTCCACAATAATGGTAGTCTTTGCCCTTATCTAGTATTCTTAAAAAGCCAGACACTGTTGTACTTAGCTTATATGCCTGTTACTTTATTTAATCATAGTGGCCCTAGGGAGGTAGTTGCAGTTTTGTTTTGTTTTATTTTTTTTATTTTATTTTTTTGGTCTTTTTGAGACAGGGTCTCCCTGTAGCCCCAGCTGTCCTGGAACTCACCATGTAGACCAGGCTGGCCTTGAACTCACAGAGCTCTGCCTGCCTCTGCCTCCTGAGTGCTGGGATTAAAAGCATGCACCACCACACCCGGCTTTATTTTTATTTTATGTGTATGCGTGTATTGCCTGCATGTAGGTAAGTGCACCCGTGTAGTACAATGCCCACAGAGGACAGAAGAGGCTGTCGGATCCCCTGGAACTGGAGTTATGGACAGTTGTTAGCTGCCATGTGGGTGCTGGGATTCGAACCTGGGTCTTCTGCAAGAACAACCAGTGTTCTTAACCTCTGAGCCATCTCTCCAGCCCAGTAGTTGCACTTTTATTCCATTTTGCAGATTAAGTGACTTGCCTTTGGTTGTGCTGTCTGGTAATGGCTAACCTGGGCCTTGGCATTCCTCAGCGTTTACAGCATTTGGCTTCTGCTCAAACCATTTCTCTCAGTATCTAGATACCTCTTTTCTAGTGGCTTCTCTTACTCACTCTGCTCTGTGTGTGAATGCTTGTCCGTAGAGGTCACAGGCTGGTGTCAGATGTTTTTCTCCTTTGCTTTCTATCTTGTATATTGAGACGGGGCCTCTCACTTGAACCTAAAGCTTGATTTGGCTAGTCTGCCTAGCCAGGTTGGCTCAAGAGACCCCTGTCTGTCTCCCCAGTGCTGGGATGCAGGTGGCTGCCGTACACAGCCACATCTCCATGGGTGCTAGGGAGCTAAAAGCCAGTCTTCATGCTTGCATGGCAAAAACTTGACCCACGGAGCCATCTCCCCAACTAGATGCTCTGCCTTTGAGTGATGACCTCTGCCCTGAAGCAAGCGAAGACATTGGTATACTTCCTAAGCTGTGCAAGACTCACCTTTAAAAAATGTGTGAATGTTCTGTGCAGTATCTGGCACAAGTGCTCCATAAATAATGGCCGTTTATTCTAGTTTAAATATCCTCCACTGGGCAGAATTTGGGGCTTAAAGGAAAAGACATTCAGAGATGCCTGTTCAAGACACCTCTGTAATTATTTCCTTTCTGCCTGTCTCTGCATTAAGTCCTAGAGAAGAATGCAGCAGACGCTCTCTGGCCTCAAGGGTCACAGCAGATTTTCCTCTTGACTTGTGTCTTAAGAGAGAGGCAACTGCTTCTTTTTGGGTTTTGTTGTTGTTTGAAGATCTAATTTATTTATTTATTTGTTTATTTATTTATTTATTGTGCGTGCGTGCATGCGTGTGTGTGTGTGTGTGTGTGTGTGTGTGTGTGTGTGTGTATGCCCATGCATACACACAGACCAGGAAAGAGTGTTGTTTTTCTTAGAGCTGGAGTTAACAGGCATTTTGTAGGATGCCTGGCTTGTTATGTGAGTGCTAGGTCTGAACTCCAGTTCTCATGATTGTGTGACAAGCACTATTACCTACAGAGTCATCTCTCTGGCCCTCTTTTTGGATTTTTTATTTTGTTTTGTTTTGTTTTCCCTGTAGACCCAGCTGACCTGGAACTCATTATGTAGACCAGGCTGGCCTTGAACTCATAGAGATCCACCTGCCTCTGCCCTTCCGAGTGCTGGGATTCGCCACCATGCCCAGCTCTCTTCTTGGTTTTTAATCCTAACCCTTCCAAGCTGGTCTGGAAGACCCAGGCTGTCTTGAACCTGTGCTCCTTCTGCTTCAGGCTTCTGAATGCTGGGATCTGAGCTCAAGTCCTCCCGACTATAAAGCAAGAGTTCTTAACTGCTGAGCCATGGTGTGCCACCAGGAAGATCTTGATTCTTTGGAGGGAAGGGGGTAGGCATTGGGGATCAAACCCAGGCCCTTGGGTATGCTATTACGGCAAATGCTGTACATTGAGCTACACCCCAGCCTTTGAGAATTAAGTCTTGTAAGTTTTTTATTAGCATATATTAATGATACTTGATGGATTTCATTATGACATTCTCATGCGTGTATATAATGTGTTTGTTATGTTCATCCCCATTAAATCTTTTTTTGTCTTGTTCCCTCCTCTGATCCTTTTCCCAACTAGTCTCCCTTCTGCTTTCATGTCTTTTCTTTTTTTAAAAAAAAAATTTACTTATTTATTCTATGTGTATGTGTGTCCATGTGCTACAAACTGTGTGTAGCCATCAGAGGACAACTTGAGGGAGTGGGTTCTCTCCTTCAGTCATGTAGGTTCTAAAGATGAAATTCGGGCTTGGAGGCAAGCACCTTTATCAATGCGTTTAACTGGGGTAACTTTCAGGAACGTGGGCAACTTACCAATGACTACATCACTGACGAAAATGTGAGACCTAGTTCTTGATCCAGTCCCTGAAAGAGCCACCTTCTCTGTCAGGGTGCAAATGATCCAGATGTTTCTATATTCCCTAGCTGACAGGTATGCCTACTGCCAGGTGAGAGTCCTAGACCAGCTCAAGGAAGGCCTTGAAGCCAGTTTTACAAAAAAATAAGCAGTACTATCTCCCCTAAATGCTATTTGTGTGTGAATCAGACACTCTTCCCTCTAAAGTAAATTCTCTATCTCTTTACTCTAGATAAGGGAAATAAAACACAAGATGATGAAGTCACTTGCTCCTGGTCACAAAGAACCCCAAGAGCTCTGACTCCAGAATCCATATCTTTAAGTACCACTGAGTACACCATCTTGCTTGGCTCTTACCAGAACTCTGCCAGTCGGGAGGAAACAGCAGCTCCAGGAGTTTGCCAGGGTTCATGTGGCCAGTAGGTAGAGAAACTGAGATTTTTAACTTAGGCCTTTTGATGACTGCCATAGCTCTCTGTGCTGTCTTCTCTGCTTTCTCCAGAAAGGCTTGAGAGCTGTGTGTGGACTGTCATGCTAATGATGATTCTTAACATGGTATATGCTTAGGAGTGCTGTGGCAGCTGTGCTGGAATACAGCAGCAAGTGCTCTCAGAGAGTCACATCATGGCTTAGGACTCCTTGTTAAAAAGAGACGACACAGCCTGGCACGGTGGCCCACGCCTGTAGTCCCAGCACTCGGGAGGTAGAGGCAGGCAGATCTCTGTGAGTTCAAGGCCAGCCTGGTCTACATAGCAAGTTCCAGGCCAGCAAGTTCCAGGCTACAGGAAACCCTGTCTCAAAAAGACCAAAAAAACAAAAAAGAGATAACACAGGCCTACTCTGAAGGCCAGGCCAACCTGGGAACATAGTGAGACCCTGTCTCTAAAAGAGGAATACTTCTATATCAGAGATGAGTCATACTAGACCAGTGTGTCCTCTTTCTTGGTTTGATTTAATTTTTAGATGTCAAGAAGTGATACCACCTTACTTGATCTGCAGCCTGTCCTCTCTGCAGTTCCTCCTGTCCTCAGGCCAGCTCCTTGTTGATCTGCAAAGGAGTGGGCTGTAAGACATGGTGTAAGGAAAGAGCCTAGGACTGATACACACATATGCACACAGGTGCGCACCTGGATAATCATGGCAAGCTATTGTCTGTCTGGTCTTTAGCTTGTGATCTATAAAATGCCATTTCAGCAGTGGGCTGTCAAACATCCTCACTCTCCACTCACCACTGATCCTAGGCTTTGCAGGGTCACACATACCACCATGCTTCCGGTATCAACTAGAGGGGGAGAGGCCTTCATCCAGGCCTCTTCACCCTCTTCCTTTTCCTTTCCTGAATGGCCTCTTCCATTCTCAAGGCATCACGTACCAGGGCTGCTTTGTGCTGTCTCTACTACTGTAGAGCTCATGGTTCTGCCACTTCACCTACCTACTGACTATTCAGCCTCCTTTTGCCTCAACCTTTCCTCTGAGTCTTAAATTTTAAAACCTAGCTGCCTGTGTGACATCAAAACTGAAAATTGCCTTCCATCTGATTTTGCTCTTTTTTCCTTTTTGTCCACCTAGAACTCAGTCATGCAAACCTGAGAGTCTTCCCAGCATACACCACTCCTTCCTCATCCCTAGTATCTAGTTAGTAGCTAGTCCCCCAGGTTTTACCACCTTCATAGCTCCGGAATCTGTGTCTCCCCACACACTCTCGTTGTCTCTCTCCATGACTAGTGCCGTCACTCCAGCCAGCTTCTCACATCCTGTTTTCTGCACAAAGCAGGCAGTGATCTTTCTGTACCCACAGTCAGGTAATGTCTTCTGCATCCCTGTTGAAACCTCTCATGGACTTCTTTGCTTTCTGGATAAATATACTGGGGGAGGCAGGGGCGCTGGAGAGATGGCTCAGCAGTTAAGAACACTGGTTGTTCTTGCAGAAGACCTGGGTTCAAATCCCAGCACCTACATGGCAGCTAACAACTGTCCGTAACTCCAGTCCCAGGGGATCCGACAGTCTCTTTTGTCCTCTGCGGGCATTGTATGACATGGGTGCACTTACCTACGTGCAGGCAATACATGCATACACATAAAATAATAAAATTTTTTTAAAAAAAGATACTGTGTGTGGCCCTCCTTGACCAGCCCCAACCCATCTCTTAATCTCTTAACCTGTCTCTCCAACTCACCTAAGCAATTACAAGCTCTGTGCTTTGCTGCCAAACAGGCCTCCCAAATTCATTAGTCCCGAGCGGTGTTTGCCCATACTTTTCCTTCTGTTGTAGCTCTTCTCCATCCCTTTGGCTAGTTACTACTGTTCCTCCTTTTAGAGTCACTTCAATAGTCAGGAGCCTACTCCCTCCATGCCTACAGCAGGTTACACAGTATATTCTCATCTTGCTAATTATTTAATCGGTCTGTTTTTACACTAGACCGTATTTCCAGGAATATGTCTGTTTCAGCATTGTATCTTCAGGGTTTGGCACATAGCCAGCTCCCGGTACATATTGGTGAATAAATGAGTAAATGTCTAGATGATAAGGCAGTTGGAGCCGTATCAAGCAGATCCACTCTGGTTGGCAAATGTGGACCAAGTGCATGTGGAGGTGGTAGTCCTTCCTGCTGGCATGGTTCAGCCTGCCCCAGTTTCATATCACTGTTGAGCAGCTCAGAATGTAAGTACGTTTGAGTTCAGTTGAGTCTCCCCAGTTGCTCAGTGCCTGTGAGTGTGACGTCTGGTATCAAGTTACCTGGGGGCAACAGGCAAGAGTTTGCCAGTACATTAAGTAATAAGTTTTGGCTCAAAGAGCTCTCAGTCAGTATGGGAGCCAGAAGCATAAGCATATCAACACACTGTGCAGTGTACTATCACTGATATGTTTAAGGTGCAGAGAAGCAGGAGGATAGTGGATGGGAGGCCAGCCTGGATGCAGAAGTGTTGTTGCTAATGAAAATAGTGTTATTTGTTGCTTGCCTGCTCTGTCCTGGGAGTGGATTAACCCCTTTATTTCTCAGTGTCACTCCAAGGAGAGTACAACTGCTATCTCATTTTATGAATGAAGAAACTGAGGCTCAGTGAAGTTGTGACCAGGACTCCTACACTAATAAATGGCAGAGATAGGGTGCAGTAGCAGGCAGCCTTCAGTCAGAGCACCCTCTTCACTGTACAGTGCTGCCTCTGTGCAGAGGGGGAGTGAGAGGGAGTGACAGGGTCAGGAAAGTTACACAGAGAGAGGGAAAGGGCAGCCAAGCTTGAAGCCAGAAGCATGGGGCAGGAATGGCACTCAGCACAGTAAGCCACCCGAAGCTCTAGAGGCAAGGGAGGATGTGGCACATTAACTGGCATTAGAACAGAGTAGGAAAGGGTAGTGGGGCAGTTAGGGGCAAGCTGGACATAAGCAGATGGCGCAGAGCCTGACTGCCAGGCTGTGGCACTGCTGACATCCTTGGAACTCCATTTTGCCCTGCTGTCTGCATCTCAGTGACCCTGCTGACCTCAGCTACCTCAGGGCTGAAGCTCTGAGCTCTGTCTGTCTCTCTTATGGCAGGAGAGGTGCTGAGAGGGGACCGGATTGTCAACACCCCTTTCCAGGTTCTCATGAACAGTGAGAAGAAGTGTGAAGTTCTGTGCAGCCAGTCCAGCAAGCCAGTGACCCTGACAGTGGAGGAGAGCCGGCTGGTGGCCGAACGCATCACAGAGGACTACTATGTTCACCTGTAAGTTATCCACTGCTCCCTGCCAGCCTCAAAGTCATACAAGGGAGGGACTTACGGGAGCATGGTTCACAGAGACTAAAGTGGGGCCTTGGGTTTCTAGCATAGCTGACAACTTGCCTGTGGCCACCCGACTGGAACTCTACTCCAACAACCGTGACAGTGATGACAAGAAGAAAGAAAAAGATGTACAGTTTGAACATGGCTACCGGCTTGGCTTCACAGATGTCAATAAGGTAGAGTGTCTTTGGCATGCTATGAGGGCTGGGTCTGTGCATCTCATAAGTTGCAAGTACTTGGGGAAACATTCAGCTCTAGATTTACAGCATAGAAAAAAATGGACATCAGCAAGCCAATGAGAGGGTTCAGAGGGTAGAGATGCTTGCTGCTAAGCCTGATGCCTTGAGTTCAATCCCCAGGACCCACATCCTGGAAGGAAAGAACCAACCTACCACAAGCTGTCCTCTGACCTCTACATGTGCATGCACGCACACACACACACAAATAAAACGTTGTTTTGTTTTTTTGTTTTTTTGTTTTTTTTTTTAAGAAATAAAAGGGAATTGGCTGGGCGTGGTGGTGCACACCTTTAATCCCAGCACTCAGGAGGCAGAGGCAGGCGAATCTCTGTGAGTTCAAGGCCAGCCTGGTCTCCATAGTGAATCCAGGCCAGCTGGGGCTACAGGGAGACCCTGCCTCAAAAAGACCAAAAAATAAAAATAAAATAAAATAAATAAAAAATAAATTTAAAAAAAGGAGGGAATCAACCAGTGCACATTTCAGCCAGTGCCTCTGGGTAGGTGGCCTGTAGCTTTGGACCAGGCTCTGGTACACACTACAAGGAGATAAAGGTATAGTCACTAAAATGTTAGGTTCTGGATTTTGTTGTTACTATTTTGTTTATTGAGACAGGGTCTTACTGTGTAGCCCTAGTTAGCCTGGAACTCACTCTGTAGATCAGGTTGGCCTTGAACTTAAGAGAAATTTTTTTTCCAAAAAGTGAACACAGTGAACATCTAAAGACAGATGTTCCTTTGAGGCACAGTCCCTGATCTCAGAAGACTTCTGTCCTAATTTTGAGAATTGGCAATGTGAGGCCCTGGGTCTTGACTCCTGATTGCCTTCCACTAGCCAGGGAGCTGTTGTGCATTCAGGGTATCCTGGAAAAGATGGGGGGTGGAGGGAGCAGGAGGAAGAAGGGGAGGGACCTTAGAAAAGAGGTGGGCGTGACTCCAGTAGAGGAGGGATGGTGACCTAGTTGCACTGATGCTGGGAACAGACATGCAGGATAGAGACTGCTTGTGGCACCAGGAGGGGCCAGGTGAACTAACATGTCTTAGAATATGGTGACAATTGGTAGGGCAGTGTGGGAGGAAGACAAGAGCAAAGCATGTGTGAAAATGCCATAATGAACCTCTTACTTTGTATGCTGATTTAAAACTTAACTAACTGGAGCTGTTGGGAGACAGAGACAGGAAGATCTCTGTGAGATCAAGGCCAACCAGGTCTACATAATGAGTTCCAGGCCTGCTGAGGCTACAGGAAGACGCTGTCTCAAAAAGACAAAAACAACAACAACAAAAACTGGGGCTGGAGAGATGGCTCAACAGTTAAGAGTGGTTAAGAACTGAACCCAGGTTCAGTTTCCAGCACCCACATGGCTGCTAACAACTGCCTTAACTCCTGTTCCAAGAGATCCAAGACCCTCTTCTGGCTCTGTGGGCATTATACACATGGGTGCACTTACATGCATGTAGGCAAAACACTTAAATTTTAAAAAAACCTTTAAAAAACTGAAAAAAAAAAAGAAGAAATAAAAGATGGTGACAGGCTGAGGAAACTTGACTTTTATCTGATAAGCCCCCGGAAGCTCTGGAGGGTATATGAGCAGGTGTGATCTGACCTAGCAGTGTTCTGGAAGGTTGATGCAGCCAGCATACTGGCTAGAGGAAGGATCTAGTGCTTGGGGTCATCTCCCTGGGAAACTTTCGGGGTTTGAGGCTCCTAGCTGTTTTTTATTCTCTCTGTTGCTCTGCCTCAGATCTATCTGCACAATCACCTCTCCTTCATCCTTTACTTCCACCGGGAGGACATGGAAGAGGACCAGGAACATACATACCGTGTCGTCCGCTTCGAGGTGATTCCCCAGAGCATCAGGCTGGAGGGTGAGTGGGGAGGTGTGACCAGAGGGGTAGGGCTGGATGGGCCCAGGCTTCCACATCCAGGGTCTTCTCACATTTTCACGCTTCACCTGGCTAATAGGCCTAGCTAGGTATGGTAGTAGGTTCATCCAGAGAAGGCTACTGTACCCCCATAGAGTAGATGGGGAGTAAGGGAGAATTGATACCTACATTTTGAGGTCTGGGCACCATATGGGCATACCACCTCCCAGCAGTCCAGGAGGTAGAAGGCGATTACAGATGAGGAGCCAGAGGCTCAGAGACATCAATAACTTGGCTGAGACCAAATAGCAGGTTGAAGCTTTGTTGAGCCTCTTCGCAAGAGTCAAGCAGCTTGGTCGAAGAACAAGGGCGACTGGGCTTGGTGGCACACACCCTTAATGCCAACACCCAGGTGGCCTCTCTGATTTGGA
The DNA here is from genome assembly GCF_000622305.1 of Nannospalax galili. Lineage (NCBI taxonomy): Eukaryota > Metazoa > Chordata > Mammalia > Rodentia > Spalacidae > Nannospalax > Nannospalax galili. The sequence continues at coordinate 126,694 of NW_008334552.1, read as the reverse complement.
GTCCAGCCTGGCTTACGTAGTGAGTCCTAGGCCAGCCAAGGTTACATCGTGAGATCCTGGTTCCCTACCCCTGCCCCCAAAACAAGAAGATGGGAGGGCAAAGGTACAGGCAAAGTTATTGGGCAATAGGTTACTTCTGTGTCTCCCTCTGTGTGAATGGGAAGACTAAAGTTGCCCAGATCAACAGTAGTGCAGGAGTTTAAGAGTCCAGCCCAGTCTTGACAGCCTCATAGGATTGGTTCAGCTTCACAACTTCCCTAAGAACCCCATCACCTCAGAGTACACTTCAGTTAAGCAGCACACTTGGCTTTGTTGTGTTGTTTTGTTTTCTTCTTGAGACAGGGAGTTAGCTTGTAGCCTAAACTGGCCTTGAAATCACAGATCCTCCTGCCTCTGACTTTTCTTTTTCTTCCTTTGCTTTGTGTGTGTGTGTGTGTGTGTGTGTGTGTGTGTTTGTGTGTGTGTATACCACACTCACACTAGGGGTCAAACCTAGGGCCTCATACATGCTAGGCAAGCAATCTAGCAATGACTCCATCCCTGGGTCTGCTTCTGGAACAGGCATGTACTACCACACCAGTCCTTGAATGGCATAGTGAACAAATGAAAGAATGAAAGGAGATGGCATCTGAGTGGTTGCGTTCCTGAAGTAATGAAGATGACTGAGGAATGAGCAAATGTAATGAAAGGAGCCATTGCTGTGCATATTGAATGGGACTGATTGAATGGTGAATGAGTCAGTGAGTGTTTGGGTTGAGTGTAGGTTGCCTGCTTGTAAAAGAGAGGGACTTCCACTCAGACCCTTCTTTCCTCCCCCCATGTGTATGCCTCTGTACCACTGAAGGCCTTTTGGAAGGTGAGGGCTCCAGGGAGCATAACTGTAGAAGCCACAGTTGCCTATTGTGTTTCCAACCTCCACTCAGACCCTGAAGGAAGGGCAGCCTTGAGGACACCTGTAGAACTGCCCTTGGGGAGTGGCACTGGTCACTGTGAGAACAGATTGAATCTCTGTCTCTCACAGACCTCAAAACAGATGAGAAGAATTCGTGCACGCTACCTGAGGGTACCAACTCCTCACCCCAAGAAATTGACCCTACTAAGGAGAATCAACTATACTTCACCTACTCTGTGCACTGGGAGGTGAGAAGGAATACCTGCTCTGGGCAGGGGAGAAAGGGTTTGCTCTGGGCTGGGATTCTCTCTCCCACAGGAGGCCTGACTGTTTCTTCCTGCCTGCTAGGAAAGTGACATCAAATGGGCCTCTCGCTGGGACACTTACCTGACCATGAGTGATGTACAGATCCACTGGTTTTCCATCATTAACTCTGTCGTGGTGGTCTTCTTCTTGTCAGGTGAGAGCTCTGAGAATTGAAGGTGGAGAGGACAGGGTGAGTTGAGAGGCTGAGGCAGCACATCACTTGGGGTAGGGGTTAAAGTGTTTTTAGGGCCAAGTGTGGGTTAGAAACAGTAATCAGGGCTCTGTGCTAGCCATCACATACATAGAAATGAGCAAGAATCAGTCTCTACTCTGGAGAGCTTGCTAGAGAAGAACAGGTCCGCTGTCCATGCCAGTCACTGATTCATTCAACAACCATTTTGCCATTGCTCCATCTGTGCCAGGTGCCAGGGATTGGGTATTGAAGGCAACCCAGGCTCTGTCCTCTGTGTCCAAAGTCTGTAAAATAAACAACACATGAGATGTGGCATTCCAGATGGTGATGAATGCTAGGAAACAGACAGTCATCATACCCAGAACAGCTGAAGAAGGGGGGCCTCTCTGAACCAGAGTGAAGAGCCATAATTCAGAGACCCAAGGAAGCACTGTTCTAACAGTGGCGTGGCCCTGCTGTGAAATGAGCTTGGTGGGAAGCTGGGTGCGGGAGAGGGGTAGGCAGAGGTAGAATAAGGATGATCATAAAGGTAGTATGGACTCCTATTTATTCACTCCTTACCCAGGAGCTGGCTGTTGTCCCAGGCACTTTACAAAACAGAAGACCTTCCGCTCCATGAGCTAAGCCTAAAAGCATAATGTGAGCTCAAGGTCATGAGGCCCATTTCTTAACCACCAAACTTCTGCCTAGAAAGGCAAATGAGATAGAGTGATGGTGGTGTCTCTGAACTATTCAGGGGCCCAGAGAGGTTAAGGTGCCATGATAGAGTCACTCATTCAAGTGGGACATTCCCAGTAAAGGAAATGGTGTGGTACTTTCCTCTCTGACACAAAAAGCAGGTTCCTGTTGCCCATCTCTACTCATCCCAGCAGCTGTTGCTTTCTGAGCACCTCTCCCTGGTTAGCCAGAGTGGAGCTTTGCCCAGGGAAGGACCTTAGGTGGCCTCTTGGCCAGGCCCTGTTGGAAGAGGACATGGAGCATAGACATGTCTGTTAGCCGTGCTCACACTACCCCCCGCCCTGTCTGTTTCAGGCATCCTGAGCATGATTATTATTCGGACCCTCCGGAAGGACATCGCTAACTACAACAAGGAGGATGACATTGTACGAGGTCTTGGCTGGGATGGGATGGACTGGAAGAGGGAGGACAGGCTAACAGCAGGGCTCCAGACCTGCCAAGGCCCTCTCCCCCTTTCTCTCCCCCTTTTGTGTGTGTGTGTGTGTGTGTGTGTGTGTGTGTGTGTGTGTGTGATTATTAATAAAAGTAAGCCTCAAAAACACTGAAAAGAAAAAGTCTCCTAATCACCCAAAGTGATGAGTTTGGAGTTCCTAATTTAAAAGCAATGGGAGAAGCTACAGAAAGAAAACTTACTAATTTTTCATTAAAAAATGTTAAGCTAGAGCTGATAAGATGGCTCAGCAGTTAAGAGTGCTTGCTACCAAGCATGATAGCCCAAGTTTATACCCGAGACCTACATGGTAGGAGAGAGCTGACTCACACAAGTTGTCCTCTGACCTCCACACTTGTGCCATGGTACACATGTGCCCACATACATACACATACAGTGGGATAAAAAATATATAAATTTAACATCAGGTGTGGTAGTGCATGCCTTTAATCCCAGCACTCGGGAGGCAGAGGCAGGCGGATCTCTGTGAGTTCGAGGCCAGCCTGGTCTCCATAGTGAATCCAGGACAGCTGGGGCTACAAGGAGACCCTGTGTCAAAAAGACCAAAAGAAAAAACCTTACATATTTATATATTTAAAAAATTTTTTAGCTTAAAACTAGAACTGGGTACATCTATGATCTAACACTCAGTAGGCTTAGGCAAGAGGATCTCTAATTCAAGGTGCCTGGGCTTCATAGCAAGACCCTGTATCAGAAATATTAAGGCCAGCCAGGCATGGTGGCTCATGCTTGTAATCCCTTAGGAGGCACAGGCAAGTGGATCTCTGTGAGTTTACGGTCGTATGGTAAATTCCTATTATAATTCCTATTATATTATGAATTCTAGGGCTATGTGGTAAGACCAAAAAGAGGGAAAAAAATTAATTTACAAAAAAAATAAATAAAATAATAATTTGTACCTCAAGAATAGGCCCCAAAAATACAAATAAAGACAGAAAACTAGCAAAGAGTTGGATCTTTTTTTTTTTTTTTTTGGTCTTTTTGAGAAAGCATCTCCCTGTAGCCCCAGCTGTCCTGAAACTCACTATGTAGACCAGGCTAGTCTCAAACTCACAGAGATCTGCCTACCTTTGTCTCCCAGTGCTGGGATTAAAGATGTGCACCGCCACATTCTTTTTTTTAACAATATTAATTGTGAGGCTGGGGAGATGACTCAGTTGGTACAAGTTCTTGCCCTGCCACACAAACATGAAGACCTGAGTTTGGCTCCCTAATATCCATTTAAAAGCCAGGCATGGCAGCATGCATTTGTACTCTCAGTGCTAAGGGAGCAGAGAAAGATGGATCCTTGAGGCTCACCAGTCAGTGAGCCCAGGGCCAGCCTTGTCTCAAACAGTAAGGTGGAGAGCCATTGAAGAAGACCCCATACATTGGCCTCTGACCTTCACATACAGGCCCACAAGTACTTGGGCTGCACATGCACAAGACAGACACACACACAGACACGCGTGCACGCACGTGCGCGCGCACACACACGCAAACAAATTTCTTAAATAGTAATTGCTACCAAATTAACATGAGACAGGTGCCTTCCCATTCAACCATTTAAGGGTCAATTGGCAGTTTTCTGGAAAGGAATCGACAGCCTATCAGGACTGTAAGATAGGCAACTTGCTTTGACATGGTAATTCTAAAATTTTTCTGAGAAAAGAATCAGAATTATAACTTGGTCTAGAAATACTTCTTGCAGCTTTGAAGTATAATTTCAGAGTTCTTATTGACATGAGGAAATGTTCATATCATACATCATTTGAAAGTAACAAAGTACAGGGGCTGGAGAGATGGCTCAGCAGTTAAGAACACTGGCTGCTCTTGCAGAGGACCTGGGATCAAATCCCAGCACCCACATGGCGGCCAACAACCATCTGTAACTCCAGTTCCAGGGAATCCAACACCCTTGTCTAACCTCAGTGGGCACTGCACAACACAGGTGCACTTACATACATGCAGGCAATACACTTACACACAAAATATAAAAAGAATAAGAAAATGTTTTTTTTTTTTTAAAAGAAAAAAGAAAATAACAAAGTACACAGTATAACCCCCTATTTTATTATTTAAAACATATACATATGTGTATAAACATACATAAAAGACTAAAGGAAACAATGGTATCATTTGTTGTTACTGTATAAACATTAGTTAAGTATAGGCCATTTTATTCTTTAGATTTTTCTGCCATGTAAGGGTGTGTGTGTGTGTGTGTGTGTGTATTGTGTGTTTTTCTGTGTGTTTTTCTGTGTGTGTTTCTGTGTGTGTCTGTGTGTCTGTGTGTCTGTGTAGAGATAGATTCTTGCCATATTGCCCAGGCTGGCCTTGGCCTTAAACTCTCAATCCTTCTGCCTCTCCTAAATGCACTGCCACACTCTGCCTTTTCTGTATTTTTAATTTCTTTGACTACTAAGCATTTATTGCTTTTTTAATTCACTTGAATTTCATGGCATATACCAAATTGTTTTTACTTTTTTTTTTAAGCACAAGTAAATGCATATTTCATTTATAATCAGAAAATAAATTACTTCTGAATCTTGCCACCCACGGACTGTAGACATTTTAGTACACTGGTGTTTACATTATTTTTCCATGCTCTAGTTTTGTGAAATCAGGGAAATTTCTTTTTCTGCAGCTTCAAGCATCATGTTCATGACTTCCCTTCCCTATGTGGCATTTCTCTGAGAAGCAGTATCTCATATCACTTGTCTCCTATGGCAGGACAGTACTGGTTGACCGCTGAGAGACTCAGCTGGGTCAGCAGCCTGGGTCTGTAGGGTGTTTGCTCTAGGAGCTGCCCCATCGTCACATACCTGCCTTGCTCTGTGCCCTTTGCTACAGGAAGACACTATGGAGGAATCTGGGTGGAAGCTTGTGCATGGTGATGTCTTCAGGCCACCCCAGTACCCCATGATCCTCAGCTCTCTGTTGGGCTCAGGCATTCAGCTCTTCTGCATGATCCTCATCGTCATCTGTGAGTGGGCCATGTGGGCTGGGTATGGGGGCCACAGGAACATGGCCTGACCCTGAGGCATGGCCACCTCACCTCTCTGTGTGCCTTAAGGAAAAGGTATAACAGGCTAAGCATTCTGGGCAGACAGCTGCCTATCCTAGCAACAGCCCCAGTGGTGGGTGTCTTCACAGAGCCCACCATGATGACTCCATCAAGGAAGTACACATCAGCACTGTGAAGCTAGCCTTCTTTTTTTGTTGTTTTTTTGTTGTTGTTGTTTTTTTGTTTATTAGAAGAAGCATTTCATTACAACAGCATTAACCTATTCAATAACATTTTTCTGAGCTAGGGTACATCTCTTTCAAAATTCTCATTATAAACTTTATAAGACATAAAATTAAATGAGTTTTTGACATTTAAAAAAGATCTCCATTTAGTTGTTAAAATACACAGTTTCATACAGAAAAATTCATTTTAAGGCAATTGACATTGAGACGTTTTCACATGCATTTCTAATCTCTCTATATATGACTATTACTGGTCACAGTCACTTTCTGAGTTCCTTGGCATCTGAGTATTAATATAAACTCGTCGGATAGACAGCCTTCCTCTCCCACTAGAGCCTCTAGACTCTGTCATCCCTGCCACTGTCCACTGTGTTGTCAGGACCCCCCTATCTGCCCTTCTGGCTAGCCTTCTTTTGTACTCAGGTCAAGTGACTCACCCAGAGTCACAGCCAGGGTCATGACTGGATTCAGATCTTTTCCCCTTTTGTTCTGTTTTTTCCTTCAAGACAGTCTTATATAAAGCCCAGGTTGACCTAAACATGCAGTGCAATTTTTTTGTTGTTGTTTTTATTTTATTTTATGTGTATGAGTATTTTGCCTGCATGTATCCCATACCCATGTTGTATAATACCAGTGGAGGGCAGAAAAGGGTATCAGAAACCTTGGAACTGGAATTATGGATGACTGTCAGCAACCACCATGTAGGTGCTGGGAACCAAAACCAGGTCCTCTGCAAGAGCAGCTGATGCTCTCAAATGCTGAGCCATCACTCTAGCCCTAGTGTACAATCTTTTTACCATAGCCTCCTGAGTGCTAAGATTGTAGGTCTGTACTACTACATCCAACAGAACTTTTTGTCAGTCGCAAAGAAAAAACACTATTGTATAATAGTTATAGACAGCTCTGGAGTCAGTCCCAGCCTCATGCCTCCAAGTTTTATGACTCTAAGACAGCCAACTAACTTTGGTGGACTTCAGGTTCCTAGTCTGAGAAGTGAAGAGGTTAACTTTCATCTTGCAGAGTCAATATACATTCAGCTTGCAGACATTCAGAATGTTTTTAACTCAGGGCCTGGCTCATTGCAAGGGCTCTGGGGACTAGAAGCTACAATTAAGAGTCAGCCAGCCAGGCCAGGCACAGTGGCTCATGCCTTAATCCCAGTATTTGGGAGGCAGAGGCAGGTAAATCTCTGTGAGTTCAAGACCAGCCCATTCTATATAGTGAGTTCCAGGCCAGGCAGGGATATATAATGAAACCCTACCTCAAAGAAAAATAGATTCAGGGGCTGGAGAGATGGCTCAGTGGTTAAGAGCACTTGTTGGCCTTCTAGAGGACCTGAGTTCAACACCTACTTTGGGCAGCTTACAAGTGCCTGTAACTCCAGGCCCAGGGTTCCAGTGCCCTCTTTTAGCTTTCATGGCCACCTGCACACACATGGCATATAGTCACACAAACACATGCATACACATAATTGAAAATAAAAATAAATCTAAAAAATAAAGGTTTAGCCAACAAAGGCTTAGTAACTGCTCCACTCCAAACCCCAGCTATGACCCAAGCTTTTCCTGTGGAAGAGACTATGCTGTTAAGAAGGCCAAGGGAGAAGGGAGTGTCTTCTAGCCCCATGTACCCAGGGTCCTTCTGCCCACCAGGAGCTTCAAGCCTGACAGACACCCTGACCCTGTCCTCTACCTCCCTCCATAGTTGTGGCAATGCTTGGAATGTTGTCGCCATCCAGCCGTGGAGCCCTCATGACCACTGCCTGCTTCCTCTTCATGTTCATGGGGTAGGTGTATGTGAGCATGTTCCTGGGGGCTGGTATAAGCCTCCTTCACACCATTAACAGGCCCCCTCATTGTGGACTCTGCCCTTTCCCACAGGGTATTTGGTGGATTTTCTGCTGGCCGTCTGTACCGTACTCTAAAAGGCCATCGGTGGAAGAAAGGAGCCTTCTGTGTAAGTATCTTCCCTGTCCTTCCAGCTTTAGTGGGGCCTGAGAATCTCCTTCCTGGATTCCTCAGGAGCATAGGCAGGCCCCAGTGGGGATTTTCAGGTGAGAGGCTGAGTGACAGCCTAGTGGAGCAAGTGGAGCTTGGACCCAAGGGTCAGTAGTTCTGGGTACTCACAGGCTTGCTTCAGGCTCTCTCAGAGGCTTAGGTGCCCCATCTGTAAAATGATAAAGGGGTTGAACTTAGGTCATTTTTAGCCTACATTGTCCAGTAGCTCAAGCAGGAGAAAAATAGGGGATTCATAGTGATCTGCAGCATCACAGAATACCCTGCCCAACAGGCTAGAGAGAATTGCTTGCCAGGAAAGAAGAGGCCAAGCCCATGTGATTGGAAGCCAACACATCATTCTTAAGAGTGAAGAGACATCTTGGAAGTAGAAAAGATCATAGAAATAAGGGAGGGAGATTTCTCCCAGTAGCTTTCTTCCTCTCTGTGTGCCTCACATCAGACTTGATATCCAGACCATAAGTTTCAGCCAGGAAGGCAGATGAAGAATTCCTTGTTACACGACAGAGTGAAAAGAAACAAAAAGGAGAGGAGAGAGTGACATTTGAACTGGGCCTTGAGGAGGGTTTCAAGTGGAGGGAAGCAACCAGCAGAGGCCTCAGGTTCTCATGAACAGCTCTCTGAGCCTCTGTTTCCCATCTCTCCAATGGGGATAGTTGCAACTATTTCTCAGCATTGGTTGTATGAATAGACTGTGCACATAAGCCTCTTGGTGTAGCATTAGCACTTGAAGTGGATATCACAAGGGTGTTGATGACCTACGTGAAGGTCTAGGGACAGGAACCTCAGGAGTGTTGACCAGCTGTTGAGTGGAAGCAGCAATGAACAATGATGAAATTAGCACAGAAGTGGAGAGCTAGATTGCTCAAAATATCCTGAGGGCCTTGGTCATTGTGTTCAGTCACCTCCCTGGATGCCTACATGGTCACAGCAGTCTATGGTGTGGTGACCCCAGTCTGAAAGAATGATGCCCAAGTGTAAGTCTGGGACTTCAGAAACCTAAGACACTGACTAGAATATATTAGAGGAGGTCAAGAATGTGGGCTCTGGAGTCAGGCTGTCTAGATCTCAACCTTTGCTTCACCCTTAGTCTATTGGTTAAACTCTAGAGTTGGTTTGGATGGGGGGACAGTATTGAACATTGCTGGGCCTTAATGCTTTCATCTTTTTAAAAAATTATTATTTTCATTTTATGTATATGAGTGTATTTCTGCATGTATTTAAATGCACCCGTGTCATGCAATGCCCTTGGAGGTCAGAAGAGGGCATCTGATTCCCCTGGAACTGTTAGCTGGGTGCTGGGAATCAAACCCGAGTCCTCTGCAAGAGCAGCCAGTGCTCTTAACCACTGAGCCATCTCTCCAGCCCCAATGCCCTCATCTTTTAACAAGGCATATTGTTAGTCTTTCTCTTCTAAACCTGTAGTGGGGATTAGGTGAGATGATGTGAGTGAGGCCCACCATTTTGGATCCTAAGATGTCATTAAGGAACTGGAGCGATGACTCAGCATTTAAGAGCACTGGTTGCTCTTGTAGAGGACCCAAGTTTGATTCCCAGCACCCACATGGTGGCTAACAACCATACATTACATAACTCTAGTTCCAGGGGAGTTTGATGTCTTCTTCTGACCTCTAATGGTATTGCACGACATGGGTACACTTAAAACATGCAAGCAATACACTCATATGTAAAATAAAAATAATCAATAAAATTTTGAAAAAGATGTCTTTAAAACTGAATCATTATTGTAGGTGGGTTGGAGTTGGGGCCTAGCCTAGACATAAATATTTTGTAATAGGTTTTTTGGGGGGGGTTGTTTTTTTTTGTTTGTTTTTTGTTTTTTGTCTTTTTTTGAGAGAGGGTCTCCCTGTAGTCCCAGCTGACCTGAACTCACTATGTAGACCAGGCTGGCCTTGAACTCAAAAAGATTCGCCCGCCTCTGCCTCCCAAGTGCTGGGATTAAAGGCGTGCGCCACCATGCTCGGCTTATTTTGTAATAGTTTTATTCATTCTTTTATGCATCGAATACTTACTGAGTAGCACTGGGTTGTAAGTGATGGGAGTACCACAGTGGACGAGATGGGGAGTATGTTAGAGAGGCAGACTGGGATCTGATGCTCCTTGGCTTACATCTTGGTTACATCTCAGTCAATAGTGTCCTAAGTTGAAAGTGCATGTAATACACCAAAAATAGTGTGGTACCTATTGAATGCTTCTTGCTGTCATTCACCGCTAATTCAGAAAATCCTAAATCTTTGCAAGTTGGGGACCATCTGTATTGATAAAGTGGGATGAGAGCAAGGAAGACACTGTTTCAGAGCTCTATGAAGGAATAGAGCAGACTGCCTGCCTTATCTGGGGTCAGAGAAGGAACTATGCTTGAGCTGAGTTCTGAAGAACTAAAAGGATTGAAGCCTCTGGCCTGGGAGCCTCACAGGGACCAGATAGGATCTCCCTGGATGCAGCTCCCAACCTGTCCCTCTTGCTCCCAGACAGCAACACTGTATCCTGGTGTGGTTTTTGGCATCTGCTTTGTGTTGAATTGCTTCATCTGGGGAAAGCACTCATCAGGAGCAGTAAGTACCTTCCCTCACTGACCAGCCCTTCTCCAGCAAAGAGGGCTAGTGATGCTCAGCCCTACTCCCAAGGTTACTTCCTACTGTTTCCTTCCCCATTCTGAGTCCCCCAAGTTCTATTCCCAGCTCTGTGGGTTGAGGGTTGGCTGAGATTTCCCCAGCATTGCCCATCATTCATCATCTGCTTCTCTTCAGGCTCATGACCATAGCTCACTTCTGGGAGGTTTCCACACTCCAGGGGCCAGCTGGGGAATTCCCCTTGTCTCAACCAAGTGAGAGCTGCCTGGTATGAGTGGATAAGGTCATAAGGGCTCTCCTTCTTAGTGTCTCATCAGCACCACCTCTGATGACAGAGGCAGAGAGAATGGGGTAGGGCAGATGGTGTCCCCAGAGTGGAGCTCACAGCAGCAATAGGCAATGATGTTTCCAGCAACTTCTCATGACTCACTGAATAGAATTTCAGGCTCGGTGACTGGGGTGCAGGGTATGGGGGTCTTGGTCAGTTCATAGGACTGCAGAAGAGGTGGAGCAAGCATTTGTCACCCCAGCCTTAGTGTGTTGAGGTGCCTGTTAAAGTGTCTGAATAGGGTTCAAGTCCTGGCTGCCAGAGGCCTGGCTTCTTCCCAGTGGCTTAGGGAGTGGCTTAGGGAATGGCCCCCAGAAAGACAGAGACCTGCTGGTCCTCCCGCTGCCTTTTTGTTCCTGTACTCCTCCAGCATTTCCCTCCTAGTTACCAGTTATGCATTACAGCATTCACTGTAGACTTTTTGGAAAGTATGGAGATGTTAAAGAAATTAAAAATAATGTGCAGTACAACCACCAGAGGCAAATACTGTGGAAGCCTTTAATATATGTTCTTTCAGTCTTTTCCTTTTAATAGAGATATTTTAAATGGGATTTTATAATTTTCTAAATTATATGATAACAAACATGGTACTTTGTAATAAATACTGTTCTAAACATTTAACTTTTTTCTGTTTTAATTAATTTTTTAGGTTGTCATACAAAGCAATGTATTTCATTCTGGCATTTTCATACATAGGTGTCAGTATGCTTTGTTCTCGTTTGTTCCCTTCCCCCCTCCGGCTGGTTCCTTTCCTTCCCTCAGTCTCAACTTCTGCTTTCTTCTCATGCATTCCATTACCCGCCCCAGCTCTTCCTTCCTTCTCATGATCCCTCTCTAGTTTTATGACTTCCACATACACCTGTATAAATGCATGCATGCATCTACACACAATTTTCAATCTAGGTTCTATATATAAGAAAACACAGTGTTTGTCTTTCTGAGTCTGGCTTATTTTGTTTAACATAATGGTTTCTAGTTCCATCTATTTTCCTACAGATTGTTATGATTTCATTTATCTTTATGGTGCATAAAATTCCATTGTGTATATGTAGCACATTTTCTTTATCTTCTTCTGTACAATTCCATTTCCTGGCTATTGTGACCAGTGCAGCAATAAACATAGATGTGCAAGTATCTCTGTGGTATGTTGACTTAGAGTCCTTCGGGTATATACCCAAGTGGTATAGCTGGGCCATAAGTTAGGTCCAGTTTTTGTTTTTTGAGCAATCTCCATACTGATTTCCATAGTGGCTGCACAAGTTTACATTCCCAACTTACCATGTTAACTGGGCTTCTTTTAAGCATGAGTCTTATAGAACATAACTATACAGAAGAAGATGAGGAGGCAGA
>NW_008334552.1:100011-114252 GCF_000622305.1 Nannospalax galili | reverse complement strand
TTAATAACCACATGATTAGAAGCATTTCATTACAGCATTAACATATTCAATAACAATTTCCAGAGCAAAGATGCTTCTCTTTCAAAATTAGCTGAGGCAGATTTTTTTTAAATATCAATTCTAATCCCTCATATCCCATTCAAGGAAGTACTGTTAACTTTTTGGGATAGGCCTTTCCAGGCACATATACATACATATAAATGTTAAACTTAGGGGCTGAGAATGTAGCTCAGTTGATAAAGTGCCTGCCTAACATGCTTGAAACCCTGGGTTCAATCCCTAGCACTTCATAACCAGGTGTGGTGATGCATGTCTATAATCCCAGCATTTGGGAGGTAGAGGCAGGAGGATCAGAAGTTCAAAGTCATCCTTGGCTGCATAGTGAGTTCAAGGCCAGCCTGGGTACATGAGACCCTGTCTCAAAAAGAAAAAAAAAATTTTAAATGGGGTCCTTTTACAGGGTTATAATCTGTTGCTTTTTTTTCCCCCTCACATAAAAGTATATTGTGACATTTTTTTTTAACCAAACTGGGAGCACTATTGCAGTTTTGACTTTTCCCCTTTTTCTCTTCACTTAACAGACCACTTGTCATTTCCTTTCCTTCTGGCCCCTTCATGTCTCTTGAGTTCTCAGTCCTTTCCTTCCCTTTTCTTCCCACTTCCTCCCTAGATGGAGAGCTCCTGGGATGCTGAGGCTCCTTCTTCACTGGAAGATCATATGGTCCCCTGTCTGTACTCTACTTTCCCCACAGGAAACTTTTGGCCTCAAGAGAGTCTGGCCAGGAGCCCTGGGGTTGAGGAGTCTGCAGGACCTTCCCCCACCACAGTGGCCCTGTTGTGCATGTGGCCTTTCCTTCCCGGGAGCCCAGAGCTGCCCACTCCCCCACCATTTACATAGCCTCCATCCTGGGCATCAGGCCTGGTGGGGGACCTCACAGCATTGTGTCCACAGGTACCCTTTCCCACCATGGTGGCTTTGCTGTGTATGTGGTTCGGGATCTCCCTGCCTCTCGTCTACTTGGGCTACTACTTCGGCTTCCGTAAGCAGCCATATGACAACCCTGTGCGCACAAACCAGATTCCCCGGCAGATCCCTGAGCAACGGTGGTACATGAACCGATTTGTGGGGTGAGTCTTTCAGCACAGATAAACAGGCTTCCAGAGAAGGTGAGGCCAGTGCTTCCTGAGCCATCGGGGACATGGAAGAGGCTACTACCACCACCCCCCAGGGCTCTGTGACCAGTGCCCCTGCAACAACTGCAAGTGCACTAGTAGATGTCATGCAAGCTTAGCCTCACACCATGATAAAGAAGACCAAGCTTCTGCAGATTTGGTTTCAGCCTAGGAACCTGAAAGGGAAGCAGGGAGATTTTTATGGTCCCACAGCATGGAGAATGTGGCCGAGTTTAAGACCATCACTTATCTCTGCTGTAGCTCAATGATAGAGAAGTACCTAGCCTACACAAGGCCCTAGATTCAGTCCTCAGCACTACCAAAAGAATAAAAAAGCCACATGAAATAATTGTATTTAAAACTTTGTTTAGGCTGGGCGTGGTGGCATATGCCTTTAATCCCAGCTCTGGGGAGGCAGAGGTAGGCATATCCCTTGAACCTTATACAGGTCACCCACCTTTCTACCTCAGTTCCAATCTATGAAGTAAAGAAAATCATGGTCACCTTTCCCATTTTCAAGAGATTATTATGGTCCCACAGCATGGCAAGCCTTAAAAGTACCACCCATGTAGGCCCTCTCTGTTCTTGCTGACTTGGGAGGGAGCGTGGTCCCCATGGCCAGGAGTGTGGCCCAGTTAACGCTCTTGCTCTGCTACAGCATTCTCATGGCTGGAATCCTGCCCTTCGGCGCCATGTTCATCGAATTGTTTTTCATCTTCAGTGTGAGTACTGCTGGCTGTCCCTCCCTCTTCACATGCAGCCTTGCCCTACCAGCCAGGTCTCTTGCCCTCACTGTTTCTTGCTGCCTGTGAAACTGCAGAAGCCCCATCTTCACCCCAAAGTCTGATAACAGTCCTGCCTGTCAGGAGAGTTGGGAGAGGTAATGGAAACTTGCCGTGTACAAGGCTCTGATGCACAGAAAGGGCTCAACACATGGATCCTGCTTCAGGGATTCTACAGTCACTTGCCACTATGGTTGATAGCATTGTGCCTCTGCTTCCATTTCCGGGTCCCTTTCCTCTTCACCTGCCAACATTACCTAAAACTAGAGGCAAATAGGAGAAAGGACCCCAGTTGTCAGTATCATTGTGAGGCTAGAACAAACTTAAAGGTGCTTGGCATTCAAGAAATGCTATTACTGTGATGATGAGCACTCCTGTCTCGAAGGGCCAACATGAAAGATGGCAGGAGGGCTCTAGAGCCCTGTAAGTGGCTGACTTAGCTGCCCAGTGCAACGATGCCATGCCCCAAGTAGAACGCTGCAAGTGCCTGCTATTCCAAGAGAGTGGTCCTTCCCCTCTCTGCTAAGAGCCCTGTCTACCTAAGCCTCCCTAGGACAGCCACAAAGGATGAGTTCGCTGCCCTCTCTCTGGTATCTGTGGGACCCTGGTCCAAGCACCAGAGCCTTGACTTCCTCAGCTATAAAAGGCCAAGCTTAACCGGGCATGGTGGCACACGCCTGTAGTCCCAGCACTTGGGAGGCAGAGGCAGGCAGATCTCTGTGAGTTCAAGGCCAGCCTGGTCTACATAGTGAGTTCCAGGATAGCTGGGGCTACAGGGAGACCCTGCTTCAAAAAGACAAAACAAAAAAGGTCAGGCTTGCATATAGAGATGAATAGAAATGATATAACATAGCACCTAGCCTGGGGTAAGCTGCACCCTAAGGGGCAGTGGCTGCTGTATAATTTTGTTTGAAGCAGGAATTATTATTTCCTACATGCTGCCAAGTTCAGGTGGGGTACCTATCCACTGCTCAATCAACTGTGCCAACCTCTCCTTAAGAAGAACCTGGTTTCACCCCTTTTCCAGAGAGTAGAGGCCAGTCAGAGCCCCATGCCAGGTCCACAGGCCTTGATGGTATTATGGTGGTGTCATGGTAGAAGTGGAGCTGAGAAAAGGCAGGCCAGCTGAAAGTTAGCTCTGGTGTTTCCACAGGCAATCTGGGAGAACCAGTTCTATTACCTCTTTGGTTTCCTGTTCCTCGTTTTCATCATCCTGGTAGTGTCCTGTTCACAAATCAGCATCGTCATGGTGTACTTCCAGCTATGTGCAGAGGTGAGGGGAGTGGGCCTTCAGGCAGGGGTGAGATGGGACAGATCCAACATTGACCATTTCAGTGTGGCTGTGCAGACAGGCTGAATAGCCTACATGGGGTGCTGCCTCAGGCTGAGTCTTGCTCCTCTCCCCAAGATGTTATTCAGCTGTACCCTGGAGTTCATGATGCCTGCATGGCTGTGTGAGGTACACAGTTCAATGAAGGTGTACAGTTCAATGAAGACCAGTAGAATTATCAGTACGAATTTAGTCCAGGGATAAATTTTTCAAGTGGCAAGTATAGATTGGTAGCCTGCTTCACTATAGGAGTTGGTCCTGCAGAGTGGGTAGGCCAGGGCAGAGTGACTGCCAGCTGGACTGGAATCCAGCTCCTCCACTGCGAGCTGTAGCTCTGAACAGCCTCTTGCCTGCCGTTGCTCCTCATCCTTGAGGTTGTAGTAAAAGACCTAACTTGGAGGCTACCACAAGTTCTTGACTGAGTGGTTCCTACTGTGACGTAGAACAGTTCCTGACCCTTGGGAAGCTTTTGCACAAGTGAAGTTATTCATTAATATTTTTTCTGTTGATCTTTTTAGAAGTTGAGATATGATTTATCAGCAGTAAAGACCTATTTTAATTGCAGTTCTATAGTTTTAAAGAAATCCAGTTTTAACTACCATCACAGTCAAAATATAAAACATTTTCATCACCCAAATATTATTTTTCTTACCCAGAGTCTTGAGCCCCTCAGGCAACCCTGAGATTTGAATGGGAAGGTGCCCTGGAGACTTCCATGACCCTTCCTGTGTTTCCTCCTTAGGATTACCGCTGGTGGTGGAGGAATTTCCTTGTTTCTGGAGGATCTGCATTCTACGTCCTGGTTTATGCCATCTTTTATTTCGTTAACAAGGTACCACCCTCCTTGACATCCCCCCTTGGGCAGGATGGTGGGGAGGAGAACGTTAAGAGGATGTTAAGAGGAACCCTAGTTTCTCAATTGTACTTTCTCAAGCACAGAGAGGACCAGAGCCATTTAGAACTGTGTTCTGTATGTTGGGAGGCTGAGACTAGAGGGTTGCAAGTTCAAGGCCAGCCTAAGGTATATCACAAGACCATCTCAGAAAGTCACCTGCAGTGCTTCTCCTAGGAAGACTGACACAGTATTCACCTCAAGAAATAGAAAAAGGGCTGGAGAGATGGCTCTGTGGTTAAGAACACTGACTGCTCTTGCAGGGGACCTGGGATTCCCAGCACCCACATGGTGGCTAACAACCGCCTATAACTCCAGTTCCAGGGGAATCTGACACCTTCTTTTGACCTCCGTGGGCATTGCACGACACAGGTGCACTTGCAGTCATGCAAGAAATGCACTCATTCACATAAAATTAAAAAATAATAAAATATTTTTTTAAAAAAAGAAATAGAAAAAGGACAATAACATAAAGGTAAAAGCAGGGCTGGGGAGGTAGCTCAGTCCATAAGGTACTTAACAACGCAAGTAGGAAGACCTGAGTTTGATGCCCCAGAGCCCACATAAAATGCTGGGCATGGCAGTATGCACCTGTAATCCCAGCACTGGGGAGGTGGAGACAGGAAGATCCCTGGGAGTTACGAGTCAGCCAACTTAGTCTGTTTGGTGAGCTCCAGGTTTAGTGAGAGAACCTGTCAAATAAGGTGCTGAGCAATCAAGGAAGACACCCAGTGTTGACCTCTGGTTTCCACACCCATGTGCACTCACGTGCACACACACAAACAAAGATAAAAGAATGTGTTCATACAGCCTTTGGAAACCACATTTAAGACTCAGGCATCCTGTCTCTGGGGCTTCATTCTCTTCTTTACTCAAGTACTGTTTGGTTCTGCAGAGCAGAGAGAGAATGAGCTGGGGCTGGGTCTATGTCTTGGCAGCCTCCTTGCTCCACAAACTCATGCAGATTAAGTGTAGACTTGTAATAAGCAAGACTCTGGCTTACCAACTAGGGAAAACCAGATGGGCCAGTTTGAGGAGTTGAGGGAGGCTTTGGTGGATACTTCACCTCCAAGGCTAACACAGAAGACTTGATCTCATCTACTCTACTTTGGGTCTCCAAAGTCCAAAAGCAAGCAATCCTCTACCTGCACCCAGGGTGTATTTGCAAAGTTCGAGTTGTAGGTTCATTGGTTGAAACGTAGAATGCCCTTTCCCAGGTTGGAAAGGACTTCACAGATCGCATAATACGGTGTTCCAGTCCTGCTTTAGCAGGGTGGCATTGTCCCTCTTCAGCAACCCCAGAGATGATCACATCTGCTTCAGAGGTCAGGAGACTAGCTTACAGGCCAATAGACCTTAACTTAAAATTTTATTGGAACATACCCGATGTCATTCACTTACATAAGTCACCTGTGGCTGCTTTTCCACTGTAGCAACTATTGAATAGTTGCAACAGAGAACGCATGAACTATAAAAATCTTAAATTTTTATTTTTTATTTTTTGGTTTGCTTTTTTTTTTGAACATGACCATTTTAATTCTTTTTTGTTTTTTGTGAGTTTTTTTTTTTGTGTCTTTTTGAGACAGGGTCCCCCTGTAGCCCAAGCTGTCCTGGAACTCATTATGTAGACCAGGCTGACCTCGAACTCACAAAGATCCGCCTGCCTCTGCCTCCCAAGTGCTGGGATTAAAGGCATGCGCCACCACGCCTGGCTTGTGTTTTGTTTTATCTAGCCCTTAAGACAATAGACAAGAATATTTACATGAGAGATGTCAGGGACTTGTAGGGAACCCACAAATGTTGCCTTCACCCTTAGGCTTAGGAGAAGGTCTTAGACGGGGACCTAGATTTCATTTTGTTTTTTTTTTGTTTGTTTGTTTGAGACAGGGTCTCACTGCTTAGCCCTGACTGACCTGAAATTCAGATTTGCCTGCCTCTGCCTTCCAAATGCTGGGATTAAGGGTATGTGCTATCATACCCAGCTGGTTTTTTTCTTTATTATTTTCTTCTGGGCTTGTGACATTTAGTGACCATGTATCTGTCCATGATCCCTAGAACAGGCCCCCCGAGGGCCTGGTGCACTGGACAGTCTTGATGCCAAGATTTCAGTAAGCTTCGTTCTCTTCCACCAACAAACATCACAATGCCAATCCCTTGCATTTCTGCCTAGGCCTCTACTCCAGACTCTTACCTCAGTCACAAAAGAGTCTAACACACTCCAAGGTGAAAAGCCGTTTGAGCTTTTAGAGACATTCTCGGGGGAGAGGAATGTAGACTGAGGCATACTGATGATGGCTCCCTGGTCCTTAAGCTGGGAGCAGTGGAAACCTCCGCCCACTGCCTCCCTTCGGACTCTCCTGATGCTTGCTCTAGCCACCCAGGAGTGTTTTGGTGCTGTTCTGGAACTGACCTCAGGGGCCAGGGATAAGAGGTCCAAGGCACAACTCTGGCCCTGGTACAGATGAAGGTTAGCCGTAACTGTGAACCCTTCCCCTTGCCAGATACCAGTTTTACCACAAGATTTGGGTGGGGGGAGCCCCAGTTTGCCATAACTACCTAGCACTAAACATCTGTTCCTCTTCTCTGTCTTTCCCAGCTGGACATTGTCGAGTTCATCCCCTCTCTTCTCTACTTTGGCTACACAGCCCTCATGGTCTTATCCTTCTGGCTGCTCACGGGTACCATTGGCTTCTATGCAGCCTACATGTTTGTCCGCAAGATCTATGCCGCTGTGAAGATAGACTGAGTGGGTGGACCATGGCCAGACCCACTCCATCCTTGGACAGGAAGCCACCTGCACAGGGAACTGCAGGCACAATAAAGTAACTCCTGCTCATTTGGAATGTAACTCCTGGCACAGTGTTCCTAGATCCCCAGGCTTCGAGGAGGGGCAGGAGGGCCTGTAGATAAACCTTGCGTTTTCCTTCATCTTATTCCAGGTCTATAAGGAATGAGGGGTTTTTGTGGTTTGTTTGGGTTTTTTTTGTTGTTGTTTTTTTCTTCAATACTAAGAAAGATTCCTCTAGCAGGAGCTGTCTAAACCTGTTAATTCAGGTTTATTTTTCGTTTGGGTTTTTTATTTGGTTTTTAAACAAATGGATCCAGAATGGATAAATGCTGGGTTTTGGTCACTGTCTCCACATCAGCTCCTCAGAGCTGTTGGCCACCCTACCACTGACTGGAAGAGAGAATACCAGGGCTGTAGTGAGGGTTCCGAGCCCTCATTGCATGCCCTCACCACCGATGCTACAACGCAGCACAGCTCCAGCCCAGACAGCAGCCTCAGTGCCAACCAGCTTCTGCTGGCCCCTCTCCCTCCCATTCTCTTCCCCAGCCTGTCCTCTGGGCTGCCCAAGACAGGGCTTCCAGCCAAGCTGTTGTCATCATTTCACTGGGAGCAAGCCCAAGCCATGGTCACTACAAGGAAGTTACCTGGACGTACCAGCATTGGGCTCCCAGGACAGCAAGAATTGCCCCCCTCATCAGGGCAGCTAGTTTGCTGACCAACAAGGAGGAAGAGATGAGACCAGCAGTGAACTGTTCTCGTGCCAAGAACACTGGACCCAGGGCCAAGTGTTTTCAGAGCCAAGCATCTGTGTATGTCTTGGAAGAGGTAGCTAAGGCCACTAGGGTGCTTACCCCTCAAGATTGCTCCCCAGTTCTTTCCTCAGGAGGTGCCACTGAGGAAGTATGCTGGTGGTGTATCTTCTCTTCCCTCACTTTCAGGCCTGGAGTCCTCAGAGCCCCTCCTTGAAGAGGCTGGGCAGAGGCATTCTCTCCTGTGTCCCCTGGCCTCAACATTTATACTCAGTTCTTTTTAGCCAGACCCGTCCCCTCTCCCTCCCGTGCAATTTCTTTTGGGGACACCCAGAAAACTGCTCTGAGAAGGAAGATGGAAGGTAAGTTTAATTGGTCCCTCCCCAGTTCCCAGCAATAGGCAAGAAACCCAGTCTCCCCATTTTGGAAGGAGGCTTACATTCCTAGCCTTGCTCCTCCAAAGCCCCCGTTCTTCCTAGAAGGTAGCCCTGCCTATCCTGTGCAAGTCACAGACATTGCTCTTAAGTTGCAAGACCAAATCCACCCTGGGTTTAGGATTCAATTACAGACACTCACCCCTGCTCCAGTCCTTTGGGACACTGCCAGGAGATAAAGCTCAGGATGCTGGTTATGCTAGGAACACACCCTGCCCCCCTCGGGCCCTGCTACCACCATCAATCAAGTCGGTGAACCTCTCAGTCTTGCCTCACAGTGACTCCACAGCACCAAGTATGTCCACCAAGAATCAGGCTGGAGAAAAGGGAGCCCAAAGAGTAGAAAGTGATTTCGGAGTTACTTCATTCAAATTTTGCATTTTTGCCCCCTGAGGTTCTCTCTTTTGGGGGGGGGGAGTTGGGGGAAGGTTCAAACATCATCGATTTTTCTGACTTTTTAAATCACCACCATTATTTTTAATTAAGAAATGCCTATATGCCTTTTTTTGGTCCAATTGTAAATAAAATTGCCATTGTCCTGTCACTGTCTTGAATTATGATACAGGTGTGGGGTTTGGAGTGGGGCGCTTTGCCAGATTGGTTGAGTGGTTATTGTCGAAGTTCAGTCTCCTGTCCGGTTCTCTAGGGTTCAGACCACTGCTGTTCCCTGCTGCTTCAAGCCAGCCTTTCCCTGCTGCTCAGCCCTTCCATACCCAATCACAAGCATGTGCCCCTCTGAATAAGCAGAAAGTGGCAACAAGTGTGAACTTGGACAGCAATGAAACCTGCTTTGGGAGTCACAGCTCTTCACCCTTGGTCAGG
The DNA here is from genome assembly GCF_000622305.1 of Nannospalax galili. NCBI lineage: Eukaryota > Metazoa > Chordata > Mammalia > Rodentia > Spalacidae > Nannospalax > Nannospalax galili. The sequence goes on along the minus strand of NW_008334552.1, from coordinate 105,282 downwards.
CAGGACTCCAAAGCAATAGAGATGCAGGCCTAGACATGGTGTCACATGAAGCCAGCCAAGTCTACATAGCAAGCTCTAAGCCAGCCAGGGCTACATAAGGAGACCCTGTCACAAGAAAAGAGAAAGGGCTGGAGAGATGTCTCAGTAGTTAAGAGTACTTGCTACACTTTCAGAGGACCCGGATTCAGTTTCCAGCACCCATAGCCAGATGTTTGCTGATGTCTGTGACTCCAGTTGAGAGGATCCAATGTGGGCACCTGCAAGCATGTGGTGCACATAAACTCATGCAGGCATACACACATCCATAAATAAATCTTAAATACAGGGCAAGGGGCCAAGTATATAGCTCAGTGTTTGTTAAGAGTACATGATTAACATGCACGAGACCCCAAGTTCCATCTCCACCACCAAAAGAAATCTATGTCAAACTGGGGTAACAGATTCTGATTGGTGTGTAAGTCATCAAGGACAGTTTCGCTTCAGATCTGGCTGAATCCAGGGGTGCAAATAATAACCTTAGGACTGTCCCTACTGTGCTTCTCTCTGGCCTCATTTGGTCCCATTTTGAACTGTCTTCCCTAGAAGGGAGGCAGGAAGACATGGAACAGACCATTCCAGGCTTACATTATCCAGTTTGGTATGCCCAGAAGTGGAGAAAAGTCAGCTCCTTCCTTACTTCCTTGTAGTTGGTAGGTATGATTTCAATACAGAAGTCTAAAGAAAGAACTCTGACCTAGCTTAGGTTTGTATATGTTGTACTTAGCACTGTATCCAGAAGGAGAGAATGCTATTGTAGGCCACACTCCCCAAGGAGTGCTGTGAATTTCAGCCCTGCTAGAATGGCTTGGATGGGGTGAGGAGGAAAGGACAGTTTTCCAATGCAAGAAAGGCAAAATGAAAACAATTTCCTGTGAGACCACATACTTCCAAGCCAGGTTCCTCTGCAGTAGAAAGAGCTGATGACCATGTGGAGTGCTCTGAGCATCAGATCCTACTCTGTGCTTACTTTCTGTGAGCTGGTCCATTTAATGTTGCATGTGATCTAAACATAACTTGCCTCTGAGGCAGGCTGACTATTATTAACCCCTCCTACAGAGAAAGTAACTGAGGTACCAAAGCAGCCCAGGTAACCTTTGTGCCTATACTGTCAATCTTTTCTCAAATGTTAGCATCATTTTCTATGCCCCTCACCCTTCATCCTAATGAGTGTAGCCATTCCAACAAGTGTACAGGCGTTTCTAACTATGATCTTCATTTGTCTGTCATCCACATGTCTTCTTTGATCCAATCAAATCTCTTGCCCTTTTTTGGTAGGCTGCTTTTGATTTTTTAAGTTTTCACAATTTTTAAAAAACTTTTAAAAATTTTTATTTATTATTTTTATTTTATGTGTATGCGTGTATTGCCTGCATGTAGGTAAGTGCACCCATGTCATGCAATGCCCACGGAGGTCAGAAGAAGCTGTTGGATCCCCTGGGACTGGAGTTACAGACAGTTGTTAGCTGCCATGTGGGTGCTGGGATTCAAACCCAGGTCATCTGCAAGAACAACCAGTGTTCTTAACCGCTGAGCCATCGCTCCAGGCCAGATGTGGTGGCATACATCTTTAATCCCAACACTCAGGAGGCAGAGGCAGTAGATCGCTGTGAGTTCAAGGCCAGCCTGGTCTACACAGTGAGTTCCAGGCCAGCTGGGGCTACAGGGAGACCCTGTCCCAAAATGATTTAAAAACAAAACAAAAAAAACCAGAGGGTATCACCATGTAACTGCTTGACCTGAAACTTGTTATGTAGATTAGGCTGACCTTGAACTCAGAGCTCCACCTGCCTCTACCTACCAAGCTCAGGGTTAAAGGCCTATGCCATGCTATATTCCTTCTTATATATGTCAAAATTCACACTGAATGAGCTCAGGGCTGCAATGGGGACTTATTTTTACACATGTCCAAAAGTCTTTGTCCACAAGTTACACAAATGCTAAGAGGGTTGAACTGTTGAAATCAGTTTATCTAGTGGTTCTTATTGGTTCTAATTTTGATATCTAATATATCTTTGCCTAACTTCTTTCAGAAGTTTTATAGTTCCAGGTTTTGCACTTAGGTCTATAATCCATTTGGAGGAAGTCTTATTAATGGTATAAGGTAATGACTTCAAGTCACAGCCCGCTAGAATCCCCTGGTAACACATGCTGCACTGAAGTTAACAGAAAAACACCTCCCACTCTTCATTATAAATATTGGTGTGACAGCCTCAGTTATTTCCCCTCTTCCACTTGCCACTGGGACCAAGAACAAAATACAATTGGAAATCATTTAATGTGCTAATGAAGAATGGTTCCTTCCCAGGGTGGACTCAGAGGGTACCCACCTTGTTCTCCAACCAGGAGCTTCACACACATGCAGGCTTCTGTAGAGATCAAAACTGACACCTTTTAAACCTATTCTGTGACATACACACACCCCCAATATCCCTACCTGATAACATTACAAGCTTATGTTTTAAATTAGTAAAAGTGCTACAATGAAAGAGTTCAAAGGACATTAGGTCACTGGGCTCCCTGTGGGAGAGACCAGGCCACAGAGCTGAAGCCACAGGGACTTAAAGCTGAGCCTGCCAGATTAACTTGAATCGCCTCACCTGCAATGACTGCTTCATCTTCCAAATCTCCACGGTGCTAAAACCAGCTTCAGCAACCACAGAACTGCTTTAACAAGACACCAGGAGCTCTGTACAGAACTTGCCTGGAAGATGGTTCCAGCTGACAGGCCCTGTATTAGTTACTTTTCTGTTGCTATGATAAAGCACCGCAACTAAGGGAACTTATAAAAGAGTTTATTTGAACTTACGGTTCCAGAGGAATCAGAATCCATTACGGTGGGGCATGGTGGCATGAGGTAGAACAGAAAGATAAGCGGTCACATCTTCAAGCAGCCACAGGAAGCAGAGCATGACTGGAGATCTGGCAAGGCTTAAGCACTCTCTAAGCTCGCCCACAGTGACACCAAAGATCTCCCAAAACAGTGCCACCAACTGGGGACAAAATGCCCCAAAACTTGGAGACTATGGGGGACACTCTCATTCAAACCACCACAGACCCCAAGCTCATTTACACCTGGGCATCTACTTAGTTGTTCCATTGCTCTTTGTTGCCTTTGTGCCTTTAATTAAGGTTCCTGCTGACCAGGGTACTAAGTGCATAGCACCCCACAGCAGAACCATGTGGGTTGAACTGAAGATCAGCCATTTGCACAAAGAGAATTATGGGCAAAACTGGCAGAAGTCTAGCTGGTCCATGGCATCCAGGCAGGAAACAGGGATGAATGCTAGTGCTCAGAGTTCAGTCCAGGACCCCAGCCCATAAAATAATGCCACCCACATTCAAGTGGGTCTTCCCACCTCAATTAAGCTCATCTAGATAATCCCTGACATGTTGCCAAAGACTTGGCTCCTAGGGGAGTCTAGATCTGTCAAGTTGACAATCAGTGTTAACCATCACTGGCTTCTGATGAATCCTTAAATTGAAAGACTTCAAATCTTTTCTTACTGTTAGATTAACTGTACCATCCTACAAGTACTTGACCATGTGCTTGTTGAATGCTGAACTAAACTGTTTAGCATGATCTTGGGGGTGCCAGTCACAGTGCACAGGATGCTGGTCAGCAAGGCTGGGGTCTGCTTGCTCACTGACTGCTGGGTCAGCTCCCTGGTGAAACTGGTGTCATGGGCCACATGAAGTCAGAGACAAATCTCTGTTCTTGCCTTCTACTTTGTTAAGGCAGGGTCTGTTGCCTCTATGGCCGCACTGCATACTCCAGGCTAGCTAGCCTCAAGCTTCCAGGTCATTCTCCTGTCTTAGTTTCCCATCTCACCTTGGGAGTGCTGGGATTATAGATGGGAGCCACTGCATCTGCCTTTTTTTTTTTTTCTTTTTTTGAGAAAAGGTCTCCCAGTAGCCCCAGCTGGCCTGGAACTCACTATGTAGACCAGGCTGGCCTTGAACTCACAAAGATCTGCCTGCCTCTGCCTCCCAAGTGCTGGGATTAAAGGCGTGTGCCACCACGCCTGGCTTGGATTTATTTTTTAACCACCACGCCTGGCTTGGATTTATTTTTTAATATTGATTATTTGAGAATTTCATACAATATATTTTGATCATATTCAGACCTCCTCCCGTTTCCACCTCCACCTTTTGTGTGTGTGTGTGTGTGTGTGTGTGTGTGTTAGTGTCTGTCTGTCTCCCTGTAGTCCTCGCTGACCTGAACTCACTATGTAGACTAGGCTGGCCTTGAACTCACAGCGATCTGCCTGCCTCTGCCTCCCGAGTGTCCGCCTCCATCTTAATACCCCCCTGACTTCATGTCCTTTATTATTATTTTTCTTTTTTTTAAAGGCCTAAGGCCTATCAGATCTAATTTGTGTTTTCACAAATGTCTTGGGTATGGGTACAACCTTGGAGCCTGGACAGTCTACCAGGCATCGTATTGTTATAGAAAACTGATTCTACCTCTTAGAGCAGATACCAATTGTCAATAGTTCCTTAGCTAGGGCTGGGGTTTCTTCTGCCTCATCCACGCTAGGATTTTACCTAGTTTGAGTTTGCACAGATTATGAGCATGCTGTCACAAGCATTATGAGTTCATATGTACAACTGCTCTGTTGTATCCAGATAACACAGTTTCCTTATATTCATCCATCACACCTACCTCTTACAATCTTTCCACCCCCTATTCCACAATGATTCTGAGCCTTGGGAGAAGAGGGTATGATAAAGGTGTGCCATTTAGAGCTGAGCACAATCCCTTGTTCTCTGCACGTTGACCAGTTGTGGGTCTCTGTGTTAATCACCTACTGCAAGAAGGTCCTCTGATAAGAGTTAAGAGATGCACTAATCTGCTCAGTGGTTAAGAGTACTGACCACTCTTGCAGAGGACCCAGGTTCGATTCCCAGCACCCACATAGTGGCTAACAACCGTACGTAGCTCCAGTTCCAGGGGATCCAATACCTTCCTCTGACCTCTGTGGGCATTGCATGGCACAGGTGCACTTATACACATGCAGGCAATACACTCACACACATAAAATAAAAATAATAAATTTTTAAAAAATTTTTAAAGAGATTCACTAATCTATGAATAAAACAATGTCATTAAGAGTCAGTTTAAGGGGCTGGAGAGATGGCTCAATGGTTAAGAACACTGATTGTTCTTGCAGAAGACCCAGGTTCAAATCCCAACACCCACATGGCAGCTAACAACTGTCCATAACTCCAGTT
>NW_008334552.1:65027-99875 GCF_000622305.1 Nannospalax galili | reverse complement strand
AGCACTCAGGAGGCAGAGGCAAGTGGATCTCTGTGAGTTCAAGGCCAGCCTCCTGGTCTACATAGCTCCAGGACAGTTGGGGCTACAGGGAGACCCTGTCTCAAAAAGACCGGAAAAAAAAAAAAAAGGCAGTTTAATACTCTGTTTAGCAGAATAATAGTTGTAGGTTCTCCCCTATGGCCTGTACCTGTCTAGCCACAGGTTCATGGCCCTGATAACAGTGCCAAGTATAGGCTTCATCTTGTGAAGGAGTCCTTAAACCTAATTGGGGTGGCTGGTTACTCCTATAACATTTGTGCCACTATTGCACCAGTGGGCAATAGTGACAGGCCTGTCATTATTGTAGTTCACAGGGCTCACAGCTGGGTAAGGTTGATTACTTTCTTCTTCTAGTAACATTCATAGCACCTTCCAACACCATGAAAGCTTTAATTAAGGTCAGTACCACCTTGGTTTCTCCTTGTTTGTTCTGCAATCCACTATGTAGTGTCTTATTGTCTTCAACAATAGGGTCTTAGGGTCTATGGGATACCTCCCCTCCCCCGATCAACAACTCCAAAAGAAGGAGTTCATTCCTGGCATTGGGCTTTTTATTTGCTAGCCAGTGGTATCAGGTAGGGCCATTGAACCTCTGCTATAGGGTAACTACATTTAAACTCTTTTTACGTTTTATTTGTATATATTTGGAGAAGCTTCTGTGGTAGTGGGTTTCCATATAGTGGTAACCCAGAAACTCAGATCTCTGCGTCCTCACTGCTGTTCATGTCAGAATACCTTCTAATGTCCTAATTTGGTTCTTGTATTATTTAGAAATCTGTTAATTTCCAAATCTCAGGGGATTTTTCAGGGGAGATTTTTTGTTTTGTTTTTTGGAGTTTTTTTGGGGGGGTTGCTTTATTCTGTTTGTTTGTTTGTTTTGGGGGGTTTTTTTTTGGTCTTTTTGAGACAAGGTCTCCCTGTAGCCCAGCTAGCCTGGACCTCTCTATGTAGCCCAGGCTGGCCTTGAACTCACAAATTCACCTGCCTCTGCCTCCCAAGTGCTGGAATTAAAGGTGTGCTCCACTACACCCAGCTTTGTCTTGTTTTTATGTGTTGATTTTGGTTTTGTTTTTTTGTTTTATTTTGTTTTGAGGTAGTCTTCTCATAGCCCCAGTTGGCCTAGAACTCATTATGTAGACCAGGCTGACCTAATCTCACAGAGATCAGCCTGCCTCTGACCCCTGAGTGCTGGAAATAAAGGTGTGTACCACCATGCCTGGCTGGGGAGATTTTTTTTTTGTTGCTGATTTGTGGGCTGAAGCTGTGCATGCCTTGAGTCCTTTAACTTTATTGAGTTTTGTCTTATGGCCTCACATGTGTTCTGTCTTGGTAAAAGTTCATGTACACTGGAAAATAATGGGCCTTCTGTATTCCTGGGTGGAGTGTTCTATAGATGACAGTCGGGTCAGGTTGACAATGGTGATGTTTGGTCTATAATACCTAACCCTGACTGCAATTATTGATTCTTATATTTGCCTCATGGTTCTGTTTTGCTTGTGTTGTGTTAGGAATATACAATCTTTGTTTTCTTTTTTCATATTTTATTATTTTTATTTTATGTGTATGAGTGCATTGCCTGCATGTATGTGAGTGCACCTGTGTCATGCATTCCCGTGGAGGTCAGAAGAGGGCTTCGGATTCCCCTGGAACTGGAGTTAAGGACAGTTCATAGCCGCCATGTGGGTGCTGGGAATCGAACCCGGGTCCTCTGCAAGAGCAGTCAGTGCTCTTAACCGCTAAGCCATCTCTTCAGCCCTGGTATATACAGATCTTTAGATGAATTTATTTCTGGTAATAATCTTTGCTCTGAAATCTATCTGAATCTCATATTGAAATCCCTTTCTTCCTTTTTTCTGCCTTTTTTTTTTAAAGTCAGGATCTAAAAAAAAAAAAAAAAAAAAAAAAGACAGGCTCTCATGTAAGCCAAGCTGGACTAGAGCTTCTGATCCCCCTGCCTCTGTATCTCCATTGCTGGTGCTCCGGGCCAGCACACATCATGTAGTACTGGGGATGGAACCCAGGGCTTAGTGCATGCTTGGACAGAGTATCTGGTTCATTTTGTCCACTTTACTGCCAAACCAGGTGGCAGGAACTGCTTCACCTTCTCTGCCCTTCCAGTTGTCTGTGATGACCAAGGTAGAAGGGTGTCTGCTGCAGTTTCTTGGAACTTCATGTAATCCTTACTTTTCCTTTTTATTTATTTATTTTTAATTAATTTATTTATTTGGTCTTTTTGAAACAGGTCTCTATAGTCCCAGCTGGACTGGAACTCACTATGTAGACCAGCCTGGCTTGAACTCACAGAGGTCCGCCTGCTTCTGCTTCTCAAGTGCTGGGACTACAGGCATGTGCCACCACGCCCAGCCTTTTTATTTATTTTTGATTAATTATATGTATGAGTGTTTTGCCTGCACATATGTAAGGACAGTATGTATGTGCAATGCCTACAGAGACCAGAATTGGGTGTTGGATCCTCTGGAACTGGAGTTATGAACAGTTGTTAGTCATGTGGGTGCTGGGAACCAAACCCAGGTCCTCTGCAAGAACAGCCAGTGCTCCTAATTGCTGAGCCATTTTTCTTGATCTTAACAGATTTGGTAAACTTTTGCCTGGCTGTGAGCAGAAAATCTTTGAAACCCTCAATTTTCCAAGGCATGACAGCAGGGCACTCAAGAGTGCAGAAGGCAACCAAGCTCTCCACCTTCTTTTAGTGTTAGTAATATCTTCCTGTTGTTTTACTTCTAACCTGTTTCTCTGTGTGTGTGCTCCCATGCATGCTTGTGTACATGTTCGTGTATATGTGTGTGTGTGTGTGTGTGTGTGTGTGTTTCTTGTACTTAGGATTCACTGAACTTCTTGGATGTACATAAAATCTTCATTAAGTTTGGAGAGTTTGGGACCAGAATTCCTCAGATACATGTTCATGTTGTCCATCATCAGTTCTGGTAGCCCAGACGTTGAGACCGTCCTGCTGCTGATGTCCGGCTCATTGATGCTTTTTCCTTCTTGATTTGTTTTGATCCTTTTTCTCTCTCTCTCTCTTTTTGAGACAGGATTTGAGAGACCCAGGAAAGTAGATCTCTGTGAGTTCAAGGGTATTCTGGTCTACATAGAGAGTTCCAGGCCAGCCAGGGCTTCACAGTGAGACCTTGTCAAAAAATAAATAAATAAATACAGAATCTTGCTACATAATCCAGGCTGGCCTCAGATTCACTGTGTAGCCCAGACTGGTCTTGAATTCATAGCAATCCTCCTGTCTCAGCCTCACAAATATTGGGATTATACACATGTACTACCATGCCTGGCTTTATATTTCATTTTAGATAGTTAGTTTCCATTACTATGCCTTTATATTCACTAATCTTGGAGCTGGTGAGATGGCTCAGCAAAGGCACTTGCCACCAAGCATAACATCCAGAGCTCAGTTCCTGAGACCCACATTGTGAAATAAGAGAACCAAATCCTGCAGGTTATCCTCCGACCTCCACACACATGCTATGGCATGCATGCGTGTGTGTGTGTGTGTGTGTGTGTGTGTGTGTGTGTGTGTAATGACCAACCTGGTCTACATGGTGAGACCGTGTGTGTGTGTGTGTGTGTGTGTGTGTGTGTGTGTGTGTGTGTGTGCAATGACCAACCTGGTCTACATGGTGAGACCCTAGCTCAAAAAAACAAAAAAATCTGGGGCTGGAGACGTGGCTCAGCAGTTAAGGGCACTGCTCTTGCACAGGACCTAGCCTTGGTTCACAGCACCCACATATATAACAGCTAACAAATGTCTGTAACTCCAGTTCCAGGGGATCTGACACCTTCTTCTGGCTTCCATGGGTATTGCAAAACACAGGTGCACTTACATACATGCAGGCATGTTTTACTCATACATCTAAAATAAAAATTAACTAAAAAATTTTAATTCACTAATTTTCTGCCATGTATAATTTACCATTTATCCCTTGCAATGTAGCATTTGTTCCAATATTGTCCTTCTCATCTATAGACATTAAATAATTTTTCATATCTTCCATATCCATACCTTTTTTTCTATTGTGGCAAAATGTACATACAGTAAAATTTAGTACCTCAACTCTTTATTTATTTATTGTGTATGCATATGTGTGTGTGTGATGGGCAAGGCGGGGGTCGGGGGCACATGCCCTGGAGCTCATGTACGAAGTCAGAGGACAACTTTGTGGAGTTGGTCCTCTCCTTTCATCTTCAGTACTTAAAGTAAAGAAAAAAAAGAAAAAGAAAGAAGAAAGAAAGAAAGAAAGAAAGAAAGAAAGAAAGAAAGAAAGAAAGAAAGGAAAGAAAGAAAGAAAAGGCCTCAAACCAGTGTCTACACTCTCTACCTTAAGATATAGAAGACTAGTAAGTAAAGACAGGGGTGGCACTCTCACTATGCAGCACTGTGCTGAAGTCAGTACTGTGGGTCCCTGGAATTGAACTCAGGTCACCAGGCTTGCATATCAAGCACTGTTGCCTGATGAGCCATCTTGCCATATTTAAACTATTTTAAAGTGTGTAGTTCATTAGTAATAAGTACATTCATAACGTGTAATCACTATCACCTCTATCTCCGGAACTTTTTGTTCATCCCTAATTGAATTATATACTAAAAAAGAGTAGCTCATGTTCCCTCTTTTCCCAGTCCACGCTAACTGTTAAGGTTTAAGCCTGAAAGGTCCCCTTCAAGGCCATGTGTGGAAGGCTTGTTTCTTGTTGATGGAGCTTTGGGAAGTGAGTAGATCACAAGAGCTCTGACCTCATCAGTAGGTTAATATGTTAATGGATCCACAATTTGATGGCATTATGGGAGGTGGGAGAAGTTAGGAAGAAGGAGTTAGTTGGAAGAAATAGGTCACTGGGGGCCATCTATGCCCAGGGAGGACCCGGCCCCTTCTCTTACCCTCTCTGCTTTCCAGCTGCCACAAAATGAGCAGCTTTCCTACCACGCCTGTCCACATGATGTTTGTGCCTAAATGCAGTGGAACCACAGGCCCTAAAAGCAGTGGAACCAGCTGACCATGGACTGAAGCCTTTGAAACCATGACCCAAAATAAAAATGTCTCCCCTTTTAAGTTGTTACTTCAAGTATTTGATTACAGTAGTAAAAGGCCAACTGCCATACCACTATTCTTTCTCTCTCAGTGAATCTACTACCATAGGTAGATTATCTGATCAGAATCACATATGTGTCTTTCGTGCCTTCCTTACTTCACTTACATAGTCTTCAGGGTAAATCCAGCCAGGTGGTGGTGGTTGTGAATACTGTCTTCCAAACTTAACAGCCATTATTACCATCTTATTACAGCTCTGGTTACCCAGCAGAAACCCTCCAGGCCAGGCCTGTTGGTGCTTCCTCATAGGAGAGGATGTGGGATAATTAGACCCTCACCTGAGATTCTAGCCAGTCCCTCGTGCTGTATGTCATTCTGCACCAGTTGCCATGGTCTTGGGAGGTACTAGACCAGCTAAAGTATATACAGGGGTAGAACGTTAACTAAAAAGGGGAACTCTATCTGTGTAGCTACAAGAGGGTCATCATCCATGCTGGAGTAAGACTTCAGTGATGTGGCTCTTTGGTGATTACCCATGGTCCTGTAGGTAACCCCTCAGTCGTTCTGTAAGTAAACCCTCACCCATTCCCCTATAAGTACCCTTTCAGTTATTCTGTAAGTAACCTCTCACCCATTCTCCATAAGTAAGCCCAATAAACTCATTGGTTCACGAAGCTAGACTTGGGTGGAATAATTACTTTCGTCTATAGTGCCCTATCTCATATGAGTGAGCAGAACTGTTCATGTTTCTCTGGGGTTTTTTTTCGGCCTGCTTGGCCTGGCACTAGTTATGTAGACCAGGCTGGCCTGGATCTCATAGAGATCTGCCTGACTCTGCTTCCCTAGTGCTGGAACTAAAGTCATGCACCACCATGCCCAGCTGGAGTTTTCATAACAGGTGGTATACCCTATTATCCTAGCACTTGGGAGAAGGGAAGAGGATCAGGAGCTATGTTGTCCTCAGCTACATGGTTAATGGCTAAGGAAACTAGCCTGAGCTACATGGAGACCTTGTCTCAAAAAAAAAAAAAAAACCCTAAAAGGGGGCTGGAGAGATAGCATATATCATACAGGCAATACACAAATAAGTCAGGATGAGAAAGTATAGTTTGATTTCTCATACACTTTAGAAACACCTCAAAAGGTAAATTTTGAACTTGACTTTGTGAGCTTGTGTAAGAGTCAATCTTCAATGTCAATACCCACATGGAAGCTAACAATTGTCCATAACTCCAGTTCCAGGGGATCCAACAGCCTCTTCTGTCCTCTTCAGGCATTGCACGACACGGGTCCACTTACCTACATACAAGCAATACACACATACACATTAAAAAAAAAAAACCCTAAAAAACCAAAATGTAAATTCATGTTGATGTATTAAAAGTAAATTCTTTTTTCAGGGCTGAATCATATTGCATGCACATATGTATCATATTTTAACTGTTCATCCATAAATATGCTTTGATTTGCATTTACCTAATATTAGCAATGCTAAGCATCTTTCCATGTACCCATAAATCACTTGTATATCTAAAGAAATACCAAAATTTTTTTGTTTTTTGGTCTTTTTGAGATAGGATCTCCCTGTAGTGGGGCTGGCCTGGAACTCGCTATGTAGACCAGGCTGGCCTTGAACTCTCAGAGATCCACCTGCCTCTGCCTTCCAAGTACTGGGATTAAAGGTGTGCACCACCATGCCCAGCCAGAAATACCCATTTTTAAAATGTATTTATTTTGTGTATGTGTGTGTATGGGGTGTGTGGTGTGTATACACATTTGTGTGTGAGGATGTGCACATACCTCAAACTCAATATGTAGCTCAAGATGACTTTGAATTCCTGGCCATCACCTCTTATGTGTACACATGTGCACTACCTCACCCAGATGTAGTAGGTTCTTAAACATGTTTTCCAGGCATGCTGCATGCTAATTGGCTGTCTCTAGGCCTATGTATTACATATCTGGCATGGATGGCACATGGATTGGTGTCTGAGGTCAACCAGATTGTCCTCAGCAGCCCCTGCAGGTGCTAATAGAATTACTGGCATGTGCGAAGTCCTGCACAATTTACCAGATGCTGCAGGCAGAGTTTAAGAATGAGTGCTGGGCTTCGTGGCGCATGCCTTTAATCCCAGCACTCAGGAGGCAGAGGCAGGTGGATCTCTGTGAGTTCAAGGCCAGCCTGGTCTACATAGTGAGTTCCAGGACAGCTGGGGCTATAGGGAGACCCTGTCTCAAAAAGACCAAAAAAAAAGTGAGAGAGAGAAATTTGGGCAGGAGAGATGGCTCAGCAGTTAAGAGCACTAGCTGCTCTTCCAGAGGACCCAGGTTTGATTTCCAGCACCCACATGGTGGCTAACAACTGTCTATAACTTCCAGGATCCAATACCCTACTCTGGGTTCCACAGGTATTGCATGCACATGGTGTACTTATATACATGAAGCAAAACACTCACACACATAAAATTTAAACCGAGTATGGTGGCGTACACCTTTAATCCCAGCACTTGGGAGGCAGAGGCAAGCCTGGTCTACGTAGTAAGTTCCAGGACAGCTGGGGCTACAAGGAGACCCTGTCTCAAAAAAGACCAAAAGAATAAATAAAAAATTAAAATTTAAAGTCCTCAATAAAATTATAACAACAACAATCTTTTTGAAAATGAGAAATTCAGGCTGGGCGTGGTAGTACACATACACGCCTTTTTTCCCAGCACTTGGGAGGCAGAGGCAGGCAGATCTCTGTGAGTTCCAGGCCAGCCTGGTCTACATAGAGAATTCCAAACCAGCCAGTGCTACACAGTGAAACTTGTCTCAAAAAAATAAATAGTGACTAGAGAGATGGCTCAGAGGTTAAGAGCACTGACTGATCTTGCAGAGGACCTGGGTTCAGTTTCTAGCACCCACGTGGCAGATAACAGCCATCCATAAATCCAGTTCCAAGGAATCTGACACCTTTTCTGGCCTCTGCAGGCATTTCATGACACAAGTGCATTTACATACATGCAGGCAAAACACTCATACACATAAAAATAATTAATTAATAAAACTAGGAGCTGACATGATGGCTCAGTAGGTAAAAGCACTTGCCACCAAGCCTGACAAAAAGGACCATGTGATGGAAGAAGAGAACTGACACCTACAAGTTATCCAAGTTGTCCTCTGATCTCCAGATGTGCACATAGACAGCGTTGCCTAGCACTTTCTGGCTTGGTAATTTTTATTGGATGCCAAACATTGTGTTTTTGGTTTTGCCCTTTGTTAAAGGGTCTCACGTAAGCCCAGGATGGCCTCAAATTTGTTATGTAGCCAAGGATATCCTTGAATTCATGATTCTCCTGTCTCTACCTCCCAAGTCCTGGGGTTACAGATATGAATCACACCATCTGGCTTTTATTATGTGTATGTGTGGTATTGGGAAACAACCCCAGGGTCTTGTGCATGCTGGGCAAGCACTTGACGACTGATCTACATCTGAGCTGGAGTTACAGGCATACGTGATGTGGGTGCTTGGAATTGAGCTCAGATCCTCTGGCAGAACAAGTGTTCTTAACTGCTGAGCCATCTCTCTAGGCCTGCTCTTGGGTTCTTGTTTTGTTTTGTTTTAATATTTACTATTTTTTAATTTTTTTGCATATGAGTGTATTGCCTACATGTGTGTAAGTGTACCTGTGTTGTGCAATGCCTGAAAGGTCAGAAGAGGGTATCAGATCCTTTAGAACAGTAGTTAAGGAAGGTTCTTAGCTGCCATGTAGGTGCTGGGATCTTAACTCAGGTCCTCTGACAAGTGCAGTTAGTGCTCTTAACCACTGAGCCATCTCTCTGGCCACAGCTCTTGGGTTTTTTTTTGTTTTTTGTTTTTTGTTTTTTTTTGAGACAGGGTCTCATTTATACAGCTTAGGCTGGTCTTGAACTTGCTATGTAACCCAGGCTGGCCTTGAACTTATCATCCTCTTGCTTTTGTCTTCTGAGCCTTAGAATTACAGGCATGCCCCACTGGCCCAGCTAAGATGCCACACATTGAACATTTTACTTTGTTGGGTCTTAGATATATTTATAATTCTATAAATCCTGTGAACTCTATTCTGGGGCAGTTAAGTTACCTGGAAATGCTTTAATTCTCTGGGATCTTGCTCACAAGATGTTTTATTTGTAAATCCAAACCTGAGCTCATTCTAGAGGTAATTTTTTCCTACTACAGCAATGCCTTCCTGGGTACCCCTCCCTAGTGCCCTAAAATGTCCTGCCCAGTGCCATGACTGCAGGAATAGACACTATGTCTCTCTGAAGGGCCAGCAGTCTAACCCCTCCCAAGGTCTACCTGGCTTCAGGTGTCTCCTCACACATATGCTGAAGTATTTTGCTGAGTGCTCAGAGCGCCCCTGCAGGTCTCAGGGCCTGCCTGCAGTGCTGTCCTCTCTGGTACTCTCCTACAAAGTCCAGTCACCTTGGTCTCCTGACTCTGCTCAGCCTCTTCAGATCCCATGTTCACTGGCTCTGTGGCACTTCTCCCTCCCTACTCCGCTCTGGAAGCAGTAAGCAGGGGCCAATGTAGGGTTCATCTCCACATGTCTGCAGTCATTGTTGTGTGTGCCTGGAGCCTCGAGAACAGGTGCTTCATGTACTTTGCTCTTATTTTTTAAAAGATATATATATATATTTTTAACATTTATGTATATGTGTGTGTATGCCACAGTATGCATATGGAAGCCAGGGGACAACTTGTCGGAGTCAGTTCTTTGTACCTTTATGTGGGTTCTATAGACCACATCATCAGGCTTGGTGGCAAGTGCTCTTACACACTGAGCCATCTTACCAGTCTGTACACTTTGCTTTTTTTCTAGAGCCTTCAGCTTGTCAGATAAGCTGTTCCCACCTTGGCTAGAAACAAGTATCTAAGGTTGCCTTTTCATCTACCAGAACAGGGGCTCAGAAGGGCTGTATGGTGAGCTAAGTGAAAGAGTGTCTGCACAGCAGCCGCTCCATCAGTTACTTCTTCCTCACCCATCAAAAGTTGAGTCTCAAAGGGCAGCCATCTCTGTTTGGTAGTGACTTGGATCAACTTAAGGACCTTCTAGGTCTGGAAACCTTGCAGTGGGCCCCAAAGTCAGCACCTTGTAGTGAAAGTACTGTCTGGAGGGACCTGAAGAAGGCTGGATTCTGACTGTGAGCTCCAACCATCTTAGTCACTGCACTGCTAGCCACTTCCCCCAGTGCTTCCCTGAGCAAGTTACAGTGCCCCGCTCTCCTCTGCCAATAACTGATTAAAAAGACCCAGAGGCTGGAGAGATGGCTCAGGGATTAAGAGCACTGACTGCTCTTGCAAAGGACATGGGTTCTCACCCACATGGCAGTTGACAACCGTCCATAACTCCAGTTCCAGGGGATCTGACGCCCTCTTCTGACCTCCACAGGCATTGCATGGCACAGGTGCATTTACATACATGTAGGCAATACACTCATACACATAAAATAAAAATAATAAACATTAAAAAAAAAGTAGTGAAACCCAGTTCTAGCCAGTAAGATACAGAACCAGAAAAGCAGAGTGGTTTCTGGAAAGCATTGTCTCCCTTTTGAGTGGAGTCGTGGTAGTTGCTAAATCACAGTGGGACCCTTGAAGGGACTGTCTTGGTCCCAACCTGAGGATGGCAGACAGGACAAGGCCCCAGTCCTTGAAGACACCCTGGGCCGCTAAGCCAAACAGCCCCAAACCTTGGTCGGGCTCCATGTAGACTCATACAGGTTTGGGGCTGTTTGACTTAGTGGCCCAGGTTTGGGCTGTCTCCATGTAGACTCCATGTAGACTCATACAAGGAAAAAACCCTGCTCTGTAAGCCAGTTAGACTTTCTATTAGATGTGTTACAAGCATGGCCACTGAGCCAATCTTCTTGAGGGCTGAAGGTGCATGTGGAGAAGAGATCCTTTGAAGGGGCACTTTTTTCCTGCTAAGAAATTCTGTTTCTCCTTTAGACCAGGAAATTGGCTGAGGGCTGTGAAAAGACACTCAGTGGGGATTTGTAGAGAGCAGCTCAGCAGCCTCTTGGCTGTTGTGAACTCTTCCGCAGCTCCACACCGCCACCCCACACCTCCACGCCAGAGCCTGAGTCAGCTCTGAAGGGGCCACAGGTGAGGACCCAATGTCCCAACTCCAACAATTAGTTCTGCTGTTGAGCAAGGGGCAAGCTGATGCCAGGAACTTCCTTGAAATTTTGTGCTGAAATAGTGTCGCTGGGAG
The DNA here is from genome assembly GCF_000622305.1 of Nannospalax galili. Taxonomy (NCBI): domain Eukaryota; kingdom Metazoa; phylum Chordata; class Mammalia; order Rodentia; family Spalacidae; genus Nannospalax; species Nannospalax galili. The sequence continues at coordinate 88,543 of NW_008334552.1, read as the reverse complement.
AAAATAATCAAAGTCCCTTGAGCTATAATCAAAGCAGTTGCAGATTACAAGCAATTGCCACAGTTTAGAGACAGATTTTTCTGATTAAAAATAACTTGTTCAAAGTTCCTTTTAAGGCCAGCAGAACAAGGTGGACACCTGAAATAGGGTTAGTAAAACTCAGGACTCATGTCTGCTCTTCACACCAGAACAGGAAAGCCCCTCCTTGGCAGGGCCTCCTTGCCCTTTGGAGCATTTATAAACCACATGTCCATCTCTGAATGGATTGGGAATGGGCGTTTATTGCCCCAACTCTTAGGCTGCCTGGAGAGTTCCTATCCTTGAAGAAATTCAAGCCCTGAAGAGTCTTCAGCCGGCTCCCATTCCTTTGTCCACTGTTCCCTGGCCAGGGTGCCCTGTTTTCCATTTGCCTACCTGGAAGACACCCTGGAGCCTCTTGATGTAAAATAGTCATTCATTCATTCATTCATTCATTCATTCATTCATTCATCCCATTCATCACCCTGGAGCCTCTTGATGTAAAATAGTCATTCATTCATTCATTCATTCATCCCATTCACAATGATTGAGTTCCCCAACTGTCCCAAGCCTGATTCTAGGTGAGGGAAGGATGAGGCAGTGAAGAAAAGTCCCCAAGAGTACGAAGAATGCAGGCAGATAAATGAATGTGAAGTAGAATCCGGGCAGTGTAAGCAAGCACCCTAACAAAACCCACTGCAGAGACAGGGTTATCTCTGCAAGAGCGGTCAGGGAAGAGGTAAAATACTTTTTCAAATGCAATGAGTGAACATTTCTGTTAAGGAAGCTTAATTAAGCCAGGCGTAGTGGCGCTCGCCTTTAATCTCAGCACTTGGGAGGCAGAGGCAGGCAGATCTTTGTGAGTTCGAGGCCAGCCTGGTCTACATTGTGAGTTCCAGGACAGCTGGGGCTACAGGGAGACCCTGTCTCAAAAAAAAGACAAAAAAAAAAAAAAAGAAAGCTTAATAAAGCAGGAAGCCAGCCATGCAGATATCTGGAGAAGATTCCAGGCAGAGGCAACAGGAAGCAAGATCTTGAATGAGGTTTGGAGACCCAGAAAGGACTGGTGTGGCTGGAAAGCTATCTGTAAGGGGAAGGACAAGCTGAGATCAGATCACAAGGGTCTTGCAGGCTGCACAGAGGGTTCGGAGCCTCAGGAGGGTTTGGAACAGGAAATAGGCTGAATCAGGTTTAGAGTGTCACTGTATCCTTGTAAACTCCCAACACACAGTCGGTGCTCTAGAAGGGTGGCTATTATCCCTTTTCAGCCTGGTGATTGGATCCTTGAACTGAGGGCAGGGTACTGAACAACGATTTCATGCTCCAGTACCCAGAGAGGAGGTGTAGAGCTGCATGGGTAAACCAGTGAGTCAGGGCATGAATGAACAGAAAGCAAGAGTTCATTCTGTGGACAAGACTCATACTCTTTTTTTTTTTTTTTTTTTTCGGTCTTTTTGAGACAGGGTCTCCCTGTAGCCCCAGCTGGCCTGAAACTAGCTATGTAAACCAGGTTGGCCTTGAACTCACAAAGATCTGCCTGCCTCTGCCTTCCAAGTGTTGGGATTAAAGGTGTGCATGCCTGGCTAAGACTCATACTCTTAAAAGAGCAGAGCACATGTTTGCCAGAGTGTGGTGGAAGCCTGGAATTGGCAGTGCAAAAGGTAAAGCACCTGTTTCACCTACCTTTGAAGCACCATCTAGGAGATGAAGGTACAATGTGGCTAGGCCCCAAAGGGCACCTACCAACCACCAGGCATGAGGTCAGGCAAACTCCACAAAGTGCCAGCCTCCAGGATGCTTAGAGGCCCACTCTGATTCCCTTTGGTGTACCAGGGAAACTCAGATGGTGGAAGCCAGCTAGGTGCCAGTGCTCCAAATTTCTGCTGTACTTGGAAGGTGGTAGAAGGTACAGAAGAATCATGGAGGCTTCCAATAAGAGCTGCAGACCAGAGGGGTAGGTGAGGTTGGCTGAAGATACTGGGAGTCTGGAGTGGCAGTCCTCTTCTTGCTGCTGGCTGCCTAGTGAGCCAAACTCTCCTCTGAGCCACACCTGACACCCCTCCCCACCACCCATAGGATAAATCCTTGGCCTGGCATTCCAAGTGTTTCCAACCTACCTGCCCAGCTCTGCCCATGGCCAGTGGCCACACTTCCTGCTGCACTGAACACAGCTGTGTTTTCATACTGTAGTGCCCATGTTCATGCTATTTGTTCTGCCAGAAAGTCCCTTCTCCAGACCCACATTTTATTTATTTATTTGCACTACTGGGATGGATCTCTCACAAGCTATCATTGAGCTACACCCCTAGCCAGAGTCCTGCTTTTTAAAACTTCTATCTACTCCTCAATAGCCACCCCAAGTGTCCTGATGTCAGAGAAGTCTCCACCTCCATCTCCCACCACCTACAGCTGGGGTGAACTGGACTGAGTTGGGTCATCTTTTTGGAGTGTCCATTATGTACCAGTGTGACCTCTCACCCTGGTAATTTAAAGGTGAACTTTTTCACTTGCAGATGAATGACAAACTGTATAATGGACCCTCATCACCCCACCCTTCTCCACCTGAAATCTGGGGAGGAGCCTTGCCTTGTTCTTTATCTTGTCAAAGTCTTGCACAGCACTCTAGCACACTCGGGTAAATGGGGTAAGGTCATTCACTGATACTGATAATTTGGGGTCTTGGACAGTGAATCACATGAGCAAAACAAGAGATGAATGGGTCCGTTCTCCTGATTCATGCATGAAGGGGGAGTAAAAGGACAAGAAAACATCACTGCAGAGTGATAAAGAGAAAATCCCCAAGGGGTAGGTGGGAAGCCTCTCAAAAGGGTGTTTGAGCCGGGCATGGTGGCACACACCTTTAATCCCAGCACTTGGGAGGCAGAGGCAGGCGGATCTCCGTGAGTTGAAGGCCAGCCTGGTCTATGTAGTGAGTTCCAGGACAGCTGGGGCTACAGGGAGACCCTGCCTCAAAAAGACAAAAAAAAAAAGAGGTGTTTGAGGCTTACATGAATTGAAGGAGCCAGACCTGTATCTGGAGGAAAATTGCAGAAAGGGAAAAACAAGTGCAAAAATCTTGAGGCTGGAACATGCCAGATAACATTTCATGAGCAGCAATAAGGTGTGTGGGGAGGAGCCATTGAGCTGAGGGGAAATGGGAGAGGCCACAAGGGCCAGCACAGGCAGAGTTTGGCCAGCTGTGATAAGGATTAGCAGTTTCATTTGTTTGCCTGTTTGCCAGCAAAGGTTTTTGGAAAAGGAAGTAACATGACCTAAATTATTTTTTGCTCAAATCAAAAGGTTTTTATTCTTTATCAAACATATATAAGACAAAAAGTCCCACAAATCATCTTCTGACTGAGCAAAGCCATCTGAGAATATTTCTCTGTTTAGAAACAGAGTTGTCAATTGCAACATGGCCAGTGGAGCCCAGAAGCATCAAAACCATCCGACAGGCTTCCTTTTAGAGGTTATTCTCACAGAACATGGTAACAATGGCCAGTGATAAGTCCTGAAAAACCATCTGATTCCAACTCTTATTTGTAAGATAAAGTTACAGCATCAGGCCACAACTTGATAACAATCATAAAGTCACAAGTTTCCAAATGGCATAGGGCAGTTACACTGGTGGTCTTATAAATGTTCTCAATTAAAAACAAGCAGGCCTGTACAGCTAGCTGTTTTCCAGTAAGAGCAGAGAAGGGGTACACAGGTTCTTACTCAAAAGTAGCAAAACAGAACACACAAGACATTAACTTTCTGCCCCTACAAGATTATACCTGGACCAGAAGAGAAGTTGTAGTATTGTTTTTCTTCCAGTTTACAAAACATATTCATGAAAAAAAAAAGTTAAAGATCAAGGACTCTCCCACATTATTTTATGTCCCTAGATTCTAGGAAACAGAAGACAAGGCCTTTCATGAGCTGGAGACAGCTCTGCATACCAGGAGGGCTTGGAGGGGCTGGGCAGCTCAGCCCTTTTATCTACAGGAACCCACAAAGGGGCCAGAGGCAGAGAAGAGTGGAGGCTAAAGTTCCTCTAAAGAACATGAAGTAATGACGTAAAGTAAAATGAAGTGATTAATTCTCTCTGCACCCAGAGACCTCTTGATTGCTATTGGCCCTACACTGTACCCTTTGAAGATTCTAGGCCTTGCTAGAGCCAGTAGGTCAAGGGGGCAGAGAGCACCAGCAGTGTATAGGACAAACTCTCCCTCTCTGGAAGACAGGAGAATTCAAGAAAGTATCTCCCTAGCTATTTGCAAAAACCTTGCTTCTTCAGTTGTTCCTTTCAGAGATGTCACTTGAAAAATGGGGTGAGATTGGTGCCAGTGTAAACATCCCCAAGGCCAGAAGCCCCCTCTTCAGCACCCACAACATGGCAGCCTAAAAACGGTAGGTACAGGGGAAGCTGGCAAAGGACCTGGCTTCTGTGTGGACCAACGAACAGGGGTCCTGCAAGGGATCCCATTCTTGCCCCTGTCTTGAGAACATGACCAGATATGCTAGCCTGGTAGCTTCTGGGGGATTAGGAGCTGTCACTGCATTGGCGGGTGTGGTCAGCATGGGTCCACATGCAGTTCTTGAGGTCCCTTATAGGCCTGGTAGCAGGGCCAGTGGTGACATGGGTAAAACTCCTCTATCAGGCAATGACCAGATAAGAGTGGGCACAGCATGGGTTTCCACAAGCTTACACCAGGCTGTGCATAAGCTTTCTACCAAGCTTACACATGGAGCCGGAAGAGCAGTGTGATCATGAGCAATGTACTGTACACTGCCGCATGCCCAGAGCCTCACCAAGCCCAGGGTCTCACCATGCCCAATCATCTGGCTGCCCAGGTTGCAGATGCCCAACAGCCTACTTGGTAGGAGCTGCTTTACAGTCCTGGGGCTATGGGATGTCTAAGGTTAGTTGGCAGCCAGCATCAAATGCATCCACTTCATCTTGGGTGATGAGACTCAGCTTGCCATAGCCAGCACAATTGTGAAGCCCAGCATACTGTAGCTTTGAAGCAGTAGGCCTCAATGGTCTTTGTGAGGCCTTGTGAGTGGTGGTGTCAAGTGAGTAGAAAGGCCACATTTTAAGGTAGGGCCAGGCCATGCAGATAGATGATGGCAGTGCAAGTCCACAAGCACTGGGTGTCTACTGTAAATGAAATGACGTGACAGTCACATGATGTTGACACACAAGAGCATGAGGGTCGCAGTTTGGTCCTGGGTCCACTAAACATGCTGAAGAGCCATAATGCACAGAGAAGAAAGTAGACTGCAGAGCACCCACTGCTAGCCTACACACAGGTCCACAGGAGGCAGGAGTCCTATGAATGTGCCATGTACCTGAACAGGACTTAGCCAGATTGGAACCCATAGGGCCTGGGAGGGCCCTCTGGTGGCCACCTTGCTAGGCCTGGTCTACCTCTGCAGGGCCTTTCCCCCAGCAAGTAGTGCTGCAAAGGGTTGGACCACAGGTCATCTTTAATGATCTTGGCAACCCTGTCAACCTCTGGGAGGCTGTGTTGTGAAAACCAACTGAAGAAGCTTTGCATGGTGTCCCGATTCCTGTGCACTAGGGCAGGGGGTTCCTGTCCTCAGTGCTAGCGGATGGGAGTGGCGATGGCCACCACTCGGCCGGAGGATCTACACTCATACTCCTTCACTATCACCTTGTTTCGGAAGTAAGGGTTGCTCCAAAACCAGAACTTGAACTTGCAACCTGTTCTGGTGTGCCTAAGCTCCCTCACCTGCAAATTCATCAGGTAGCCAAGGATGTCTTCATCCCGGGGGCTGATGGGGGCTGACAGCTGTGGGTGGTTCAGGAAGGCAGTGACCCAAAAGCCCGTAATGTTCTGGATGATGAATCTCCTGCAGACTAGGTGCAACCGGCGCACCACCCTCCCAAACCTGTGCTCGAGCCGTTGGTAGGCCCTGTCCGCCTGGGCACTCACGGCCTCCAGCTCCCACTGGATGGCCTCCAGCGGGGCCACAATGAGCGCCCCTAGATTCAGAGGCCCCAGGCCTGCATGGGACTCCAGCTTCTCCCCCGCCTCCAGTGCCACGGCGCCCTGCTCAGTCGTCACTTCCTCGGCCGACAGGTCGGCTGCCTCCCGAGTCCCCGAGCCCTCCGCACCACCTCCCCGGATCACGACGCTGGCAGCGGGGGCCACAGGGCCCAGGGTTCCCAGTTAGGGCGCAAGACGCCGAGGCCAGGCGTGTGCCTGGCTCCTGTCCAGGCGGCGGGCGCGCGGAGGTTTCCAGGACCTCGATCCTCTTGTTCTCCATCACCTGCGAAGTTGATCTCCATCACCCAGCTGAAGTGGTTGGGGCGTACCCGCGAGACCGTGGATTCTGCAGATCCTGCTGCAGCTCCAGGCAGCGGAGCGCTGGCGGGAGGTGGGGTCTCCTCCGGGGTGAGCTCCGCCCCTTACCCCCGCCCCCCGCCCGGATGTGACTTGCTAGGGCCCCTCCACTGCCGGGACCGAGAAGACGAGATCACGGGTGCGAAACAAAAGTGGTCCCAAATTACTCAGGCAGGTGATGGAGGAAGAAATGCAGGGCTGGACTAGGAAAGGGGCAACGGGCGTAGGCACCAGACCACGCCCAGTCCCCAGACAGGGTTACAGCCTTCTCTTCACAGCCAGCAAGCCAGGTGAGAACTGTTCCCCCTTGCCCGACTCTGCAGTTTTGGGGCGGGCAGCCGGGCACCCACAACCTTCCACGATATATTATTCTAGCACAAACGCAGGGCCCGAGAGTTGTCCTTATAAAGACTGATCAGATTCAAAGTGAAGGTAAGCATAACTGTCAGGCAAACGAAGCGCTGGAAATGCTGGAAAGGAAGACAGTGGGAGGATCTGAGAGGAAAAGTCTTAGGTATTTACGTTCTGCAAACCTGGAAGCAAGCGCCATCTGCCTGGACCTCCTGGGCTAGTTTAGCTGAGACTGGGTGGACCTTGCTTCACATGGCCCAAGCCCAGGGATTCCACGCTTTGCCCCGTGCCAACCACGTCATCAGGGTGGACTCTAATGGCTACCTGAGACTTCTGAGAACAGGGGGCTTGTGTAGTAGTACACACCTTTAATCCCAGTACTTGGAAGGCAAAAGCGTAATACTTTCTGAGGTCAGTCTGGTCTACATAGCAAGTTCTAGGCCAGCCAGGGGTACATAGAGCCTATCTTAAAAAAAAAAAAAAAAAAAATCTAGTCTGAAGTGCTGGGTCTAGGCCTAGGTGGACTGGGTCTGGATGGACAGCCTGACTCCACAATGGTGCAAATATCAGGTGTGGGTAAAGCTGAGTCTTTCACAAGTTAAGCACCTTGGGGAATCTGCAAAGGGTTCTCCTCCTGGTCAGCACTGTGTGCAAGACACCTAAAATCAGGGCACCATTTCACTCCTACACAAAGGAGATCCTATTTCTAGGGCCTGAGGATTAAGTCGAAGTTCTCCCCTCAGCCCCCCATATATGAGGGGCACAGAGAACTAGGAATGTGGAGGTCACACATTTGACCACCTTTGGATCAAACTAACGTGAAGGCCAAACTACACCTGGCATTTTTAGCTACAAAGAACTTCACTTTTTTGTCTCAAGCCAGGGTCTCCCAGTGGCCCTAGCTGGCCTGGAACTTGCTATCTAACCAGGCTGGCCTCAAACTCACAAAGATCAACCTGCTTCTGCTTCCCAAACGCTGGCATTAGTCTGCACCCCACATCCAGTTTAAGAACTTCACTCTTTAAAGCTGATTTGATCTGTGTTTTCCGACCTTTACATCCAAGATTAATTGATACAATGATGCCACATACCTCAAAGACATCCACCAGTTGAAATATACTGTCTGTCCCTCACCAGCATCACCTTAGATCCTGAAGATGTCAGGATGTTCCTACTCTTCACAATTTCAGATGCATTCCAACCCTTCCCCAACAGACAGTTCCACAAGTGCAAAGCACATCATTCAGAAGTTTTTAATAAACAACTTCATTATAAAAGCTTTTTCTGAAAATGTAATTCTGTAAAACATTGAAAAATCTACTTTAACAAAGATATGCCCTGTGCATTTTCTAATGGCACTTATATTTTACAATTAAAAACCTTGTTTTATATAAAGCCAAAAATACTCCAAGAGGTTATTCACTGTGTTTACAAAGTGCTAGGTTTTTGTCTTGTATTTTTCTTTCTTTAAATAATCTGGCATTAAAGAATGGCTCCAGAGCCTCAACCACTGGGAGGGAGGGAAGGGTGTTGAAGAAGAGTTCAGGGGTTCTAGTGCCAAGTATGCAGAGGTGGAAAGGTGCACAAGAGAGAATCAGTGAAGAACGCCAGCCAACACCTGAGGCAAGTGAACTGGAACGACTCCACCAGCACTAGGCTACACCAAACACCCTTTCCATACCACAGACCCTACTCTCCAGCGGTGAAGGTCACAGCCAATTCCTTCCACAGCAGGTTCAGAGCTCCAGGAGAGGCCAGGGTAAAGTCCCAGAGGAATCTAGACTTTTCTGGCCAACACCTGCCTAAGGCAAAGTTTCTTATTACATAAATATCCTTGTTAAAAAGCAAAATATTGATCCTGTACAATACAACCAGTTTTTTAAAAATCATGGAGAAGGGGTGAAAAAAAAGAGCTACCAAAAAGGGAAGGGGAAACTTAAAAGGCTACTAAGGAAAGTTTAGGGCTATGAGCAAATTTCAACTTAGGACAATATCTACGAGCAAAAAAGTAATCACATCTGCTTCCCAGATTTCCATTAACAAAATGCATGTGTAAAATGTTGGGGAGAAACACATTGGTGCACTTTTCCCTGCCTCACTTGGTTAAGATGGTACCAGGATCCTTTTGAGCCAACACCTAGGCATGCTAGCTCCTGGCCCCCAGGACAGTCCTCAACCCTGACCAGTTACTGTGCAGGTGAGATTCCTGTCCTCTGTACAAGTCAGCTCATTGCTAACAGACTAGCGGTGGCAGGGAAAGGGGATATCATTCTTTTCTGGTCCCTGATTGGTCTGCCACATGCCATGGTTCCTGTCCTGGGCAGATGCCCCTCTGGTTCTCTTAACCTCACAAGGGGGAACTAAGCACAGGATAAAGTTATTCTTAACAGCTGGGCCAAAAAGGCTTTTAGGTGGTAGGGTGGGGAAAGGTTTAAGAAACTGCAGGGTGGTTTATGGTCCAAAAAAAGTGAAGGCAGATAACCAACAAGTTCACAGTGACAGGAAATTCCTTATGTTCAGGGCACTGAGAAAAATGGAGAAAGGACAGGGATGAGGGAAGGCATAGAGAAGAGCTAGGAGGTGGGAGCAAGGCCCCAGTTACAAGAGTTGCAATAGGTGCTCTGCTGTCCTGTGAGTACTAGAGGAGGAACAAGCTCAATAAAGGACAAGAAAAAGGGTAGGCAGAGAACAGGTCTTTTCCAACAGCCCAGTATACTATACTTTGTGGGCAGAAGCTACTGGCCTCTGTAACTGAAGGTACAGGGAGGTGGCAGGCAAGGGGAGAAGGGGTCCTGGGTCTAGTGAAGCCCAAACACAAGGAGAATGGCAGCAGTCTCACTTCAATTCTCACATGCCATTTCCTGTAATACAAGTCCTGACAACATGTACAGCATGCAGGAGATGGCTGCATACCAAGGTTGACGCTTTTAAAAAGACCTTAATTAGTCCCTGGGACTCACTGAAACTAATTTTTATAAGCAAATCACCTAGTCTGATTCCAACCCTGTCAGGCATATTTTTATCTTTTTTTAAAAAAGGTATTCCAAGCTACCTTGTTTAAACCAAAACACGGTTATTCACTCTACATTGCTTCCAATGAAGGGCCAGGGAGCTAAATCTGAAGGCTTTCATCTCACACAAGGAGTACGAGTACTGGCCTGGGCTGAAGCAGGAGTCCTGTTCCTGCACAGTTCCCAATGATAAACCGAAGTGAATCTAGACAGAAGAGGAGGTGGGGGAATTGAGGCAGTTCCTAGGTAGTCTGTCCTGAAACCCTAGTGGAGAAGCCAGCATGAGGCAGTACTAACAGACGTGCCCAGATTGCTGGCTGCCATCTGTAGGAGTTAACAGTAAAGAGGTAGAAGTGTGTTTCTGAATCAGAGAGGTGTCTCAAGCGGTTCCACAATGGTGGTCCCTGAGCTGCCTCCCTTCCATGCATGGGAAAAGCCCATACAGAACTGAGATGAAATGGAGTGAGGGATTCGGCTGTGTCTGGGCAAAGGCTGTGCTATCTGTGGCAGGGAGCCCCACAAAACAAGAGAGAACTAAGCACTTCTTGCAAGAAATCTTACTAGGTAACAACTGAGGAGACCATGAGAGGGTGGAAAGCCCTTGATGAAGCACAAAGAAGCCTATGCACAGTGCCCAGAGTCCATGGGGACTGCAAAGCAGAGAAGACAGAGACACTGGATACAAAAAAATTTGGTATGGGAGGCAACAATGATTTGACTGATTAGGACTCAACTATTTGTCCAGTCCTAACTTTCTGGAAACTAACAACTCCACTACTTCCTGGAGAAGGGATGAGCAAATGAGGGGCTCATTCCCTCTCCTTTGAGATCCAGCCTAGGAATCGGAGCCACTCCCTCCAATAGCTCATGATGTTTAGGGTAGGGTCAGGGACTGGGGAGATGATGGATGTGGGGATGCCCTTCATTTCTTCCCCTCTCCAGTTCAAGAAAATGAAGGTGTCATGATGTACTTGGAGAAAAACCAAATCGCAGACCTGTGAGAAAGCTGCTCCGATCTTCCTGCCGGTCTCCCGTGGACACTCACGGAAGGCAGGAATAGACAGTCATGGAAGATGGCAGAAACTGAAGCAGTCCAAAGTCAGTTTATTTCCCCACAGGGGAAAAATGTGACCTCAAGTGAAGAGAAGTCAGCAAGACCCAACTCCGCCTTGTAAACAGGGCTCCAGTTAACACCAGGTACCAAGTGGTGCAGGCTGGTGGCAACTGAAATGGGACTGGTGGGAATGGATTCATGGTGTGTAAACAGTGTTCACTGCAATCACTCTAAGGCTAACAGTGTGGCAAGGGAGGTGAAATGGTGTGTCTGAGGCGAATGTGTAAACGGTACCGTTGCTGGACAACACTGAAAACGGGGCTGCTGGTAGAGTGGGGATGGGGTGGTTGAGAGGAATAGATGCCCTCTTTCCTGCCTGGTAGCTGGAAGCAGGTGATAAGAGTCCAGAAACCTTCCAGCAGGTACTGACCAACCGATTGCTGTGGAGTCTGTAGGCTGGGACCAGAAGGCGGGCTTCTGGGGCTATTTCTCTTGAGGTCATACAAAGTGAAACCCTCTATGCCTTCAAGAGGCTTCCTTCGCCTTCTCCAAAGAGAAAATGGTTCTGATGCTCTGGAGAGACAGAGGGCTAAATGTGGCTCCCAGTTCAGATTAAAAATTAAAAGTAAAAATACCTGAAAGTCCTATGATAGATCGTTCAGGAGGCTGGGCTCAAGGCTCCCTCTGGAATTGATCCTGGAGCCTGAACCCCCAAACCAAGTGCTCCATCCACATAAACATTGGAATTTTCTTTTTGAACCCAACTCTGAAAGCTCAGCTGCCTTCATGGGGCAAGTGGAAGGGGTGGGTACTTAAGATTCCCAGGCAGAACCAAAGACTGAGTGGGAGTACCTCCGTGGGGCTACTGGAATGCTTGATGGAAACGAGGCAGGGTGGTAGTACTCAGGCCAGAGGTGAAGACAGGAGGCAAGGAGTGCAGAGGCCCAAAGTTCAGAGGTCCCCCAGCTCCAGGGGAATCTTGAGGCTGAGCTTGCAAAGTGGTGAGCAGAGGCTGCGCTTCAGCCTGGGAGTAGCCCATGACCAAGCCTCCCGTGGCCCCTGGCGGGTTACATGGGGGCAGGTTGAGCGGCAGAAAGCCCAGTAAGTGGGAGAAGTCCACATTAGCAGCGCAGAGGGCCTCAGAGAGGTTGGCCGGGCTCTTGGTGAGCAGTGCTTCATCTAGGAGGGCCGCAGCTGCCGCCGGTTGAGGTGAGGCGGGCTGGGGTTCCGCAGAGGAGAGAGACAAGCTTCCAGGAAGTTCCGCCAGAAAACTATCCACCTCCACTTTGGGTAATTTGTCGGGCAAGTATGAGGTAGATCCAAGCTGATATTTTGGAGGGAGCTGAGCTGAGGAGGAGATAGGAGAGGATTCCAGAGGGTAACTCATACCCATGGGCAGCGTGTTGTGCACCAGGGAGTGTGGCATGCCCGCACTGGGCATGGGAGGGATGTGGGTACCATACATGCCCATGGGCAACATGCCAGGAAAAGTCTTGGCCCCCATCACGTCCCGAGAAGCCATGCAGAGCACAGGGCTCAGCTCTTCCTTTACACTGACTGTGGAGCTGCAACTGAGTAAGCCTAACATGTCCACTGGTTCTGTCTTGATCTTGAGCAGCTCCTGTGAGTGGCTCTTCTTGACATGGCGTGTCAGGTGATCCTTGCGGCCAAACCTCTGGGCACAGTACTGGCATAGGAAGTCCTTCCGGCCTGTGTGCACCACTAGGTGCCGTCGTACATCCTTCCGAGTATAGAATCGCCGGTCACAGTGGTCACAGGGGTGCTTCTTCTCCTTGGCACCTCCTGCTACCCGGCGTGAGTGGGCCTTTAGATGCTCCAGCAGGGCCTGGGTACTCTCAAAGGTCTGCAGGCACACCTTGCAGCTGAGGTCACCACTGCTGGCAGCATGCATGGCCAGGTGGCGACGGTAACCTAGCTTTGTATTGTAATTCTTACCGCACTCGGAGCAGTGGAGGGCCTCTTTGTTGGGGTCGTGGGTCTGCAAATGGTTGCGCAGATGGTCCTTTCGGTGAAACATCTTATCACAGTACATGCACTGGTGGGGTTTCTGGGCCGAGTGAGTGGCCATGTGCCTGGGAGTAGGAATTGAAAATGGGGAGAAAGCTGAAAGAGGGAAGCTCATGGGCCTTACTAAATAGCTGAGATGTCTACTGACAGGAAACTGCACGCAAAAACTTGGTAAGGTAGCTGGGCATGGTGGTGTACACCTTTAATCCCAGCACTTGGGATTAAATCTGCCAGCAGGGGCAGGCAGATTTCTGTGAGATCCAGGCCAGCCTGGTCTACATAGTGAGTTCCAGGCCAGCTGGAGCTACAGGGAGACCCTGTCTCTTAAAAAAAAAAAAAAAAACTTGGTAAGGCAATGCAATGGAAAACCATGCTACCTACCTATCAGCATCCCTGCAAATTATGCATGAACTGCCATTCTTGGCAGACTAGCCTTAATAGCAAAAAAATCAAGATGAATTGGAATTTATTAATAGGGTACTAGTTACATAAATATGCTAGACCTACAACATGACTCCACTATTTTTTAAAAATGGGTTTTCACCCAGGCGTGGTAGCACACGCCCTTAATCCCAGCACTCAGGAGGCAGAGGCACATGGATCTCTGTGAGTTCAAGGCCAGCCTGGTCTACATAGTGAGTTCCAGGACAGTTGGGGCTATAGGGAGACCCTGTCTCAAAAAGACCGAAAAAAAAAAAAAAAAAGGGGGGGGGGCTTTTTATGTACCTTCAGGGAATAAGCTCTTTAGAGACATTATGAAAAAAAAAAAAACAACAGCACATGGAGAATGGTGCTCTGTACACAAAAAGTATTCATGCTTGCTTGTTATATGCCTAAAATATTTCTGGAAGGATAGAGAAGAAACTGACATCTGACATCAGGGCTGGAGAGATGGCTCAGTGGTTAAAAGCACTGTCTGCTGTTCCAGAGGACCTGGGTTCAGGTCCTAGAACATACATGGTGGCTAACAACCCTCCTTAACTCTTAATTCCATCCTTAACTCCAGAGGATCCGACACCCCTCTTCTGGCCTCCTCAGATATTGCACAACATGGGTGCACTTACCTACATGCAGGCAAAATAACACACATAAAAGTAAATTAAAAAGCCGGGTCTGGTGGTACACACCTATAGTCCCAGCAAGTTCAAGGCCAGCCTGGTCTACATAGTGAGTTCCAGGACAGCTGGGGCTACAGGAAGACCTTGCAAAAAAAAAAAAAAAAAAAAAAAAAAAAGTAAATTTAAAAATTAAAAATAAGAAAAAGAAACTGACATCACTGGTAGTCTATAAGAAAAAAACCAACAGGCAGCTTATAGATGGGCCTGATGGAGAATTTTCATCATAAACCTTTTTTTTTTCTTTGGTCTTTTTGAGACAGGGTCTCCCTGTAGCACCAACTAACCTGGAACTCACTATATAGACCAGGCTGGCTTTGAACTCAGAGAGATCTGTCTGCCTCTGCCTCCTGAGTGCTGGGATTAAAGGCTACGTGTACCACCACGCCTAGTCTTCATTGTAAACCTTGTAATATCTCCTGAATTTTGAATCCTGTAAATGCATTTCCTCTTTAAAAGTTTACACTTAATTTTTTTTTTTTTTTTTTTTTTTTTTGAGACCAAGTCCTGTAGCCCCAGCTGTCCTGGAACTCACTATGTAGACCAGGCTGGCCTCGAACTCACAGCGATCCGCCTGCCTCTGCCTCCTCAGTGCTGGGATTAAAGGCATGCGCCACCACGCCCAGCTATTTAAATTTTTTAAATGACACAATAAAAGGAAAAATGAAATATATGTAAGCTTCCTGATCTGGAACAAGTTCTCAAGACATACAAGACCAAGTCAAAAAAGGAAGTTCAATAGTGCACATAATACAATCCCTTTTGAAAATAAAAACGGCAGTATATATGTGAATATCTTAAGGATTCATAAGATATTAAGCCTACCAGCTGCTTTGGGAGAGGCTTCAATTGTAAGGACAATTCATTTTTCACTGCAGCCCCATTTGTATCATATCAACTACTGACCATGTAACCAGTAATACCTTACAGATGTTTTATTGGCATAGTACCTAAGTGTTCCTTAGTTCACATGCTCCTATCTGGTTGAAAAGCAGTTCATAGCTTGGAATCACAATCCACAGCTCCATACACATTCAGAACCAACTCAATGAGATTGTGAGAACCCACCATTTTCCAGGCTCTGGGTAAGGAGGTAAAGCATGGAGTAGCCTCACCTACCAGTTGGTGGCAGAGGCTGTATTTAAACACTGACCCTTCCTGAGAAAGCACATCACAGCTGCCTCTAATATAGCACCTGGGACCCCTTCCATCTGGAGGACTACCTTGTGTTACATGTGTGCTCATGCTTATGCACTCAACCTCCTGTGACATGGCTGACAGGATGACCTATGAGAGGGATTCAGTCTATTTCCTTCATTTTGCAGGTAGGGAAACCAAGGCCCCAAGTGGTTTAGAAACTCACCAAAGATCACAAGTGAATTATGTCAGGCTTCTTGCCTCTTAGACCAGGACTTTTCCTCCTAATGGCACCCAGACCACCACTAAGAAAGTCTAAGAGGATGACCCTGACTAGGGTCCCCTTAAGATATAGAAGTACACAGAGAATCAAAACATTACTAGGTCCACAGAACTGTTCCAAGGGCAATCCAAGCCTCCATGTGACCTACGTTTGTTGGTTCCTATCAGTTGCTTTCCAGAGAAGGAACTATGACTTTCTGTGGTCAACTTGTTTGCTGTCTGTCTCCACAGTTAGGGAGGCAGAAGCAGGTGGATATCTATGAGTTCAAGGCCAGTCTCTACAAGGAGACCTTGTCTCAAAAAGACAAAAAGCTAAATTCAAGGTTTTTACCTGTGTATAAAAAACAAAAACAGAGCCAGACATGGTAGTGCATGCCTTTAATCCCAGCACCCAGGAGGCAGAGGCAGGCAGATCTCTGTGAGTTGAGGCCAGCCCTTGTCTCAAAAAGACCGAAAAAAAAAAAGAACAGGGGCTAGAGAGATGGCTCATTGGTCAAGAGCACTGACTGCTCTTGCAGGGGACCCAGGTTGAATTCCCAGCACACACATGGTGGCTACAAACCATCCTTAACTCCAGTTCTAAAGGAATACGAAGCCCTCTTCTGACCTCGGAGGTACTGCATGACACGAGTGCACTCACATATATGCAGGCAATACACTCATGCACATAAAATAAAAATAAGTATTTAAAAAGCAAAAACAAAAACAAGCCAGGCAACACACATTTAATCCCAGCACTTGGGAGGCAGAGGCGGGGGATCACTGTGAGTTCAAGGCCAGCCTGGTCTACATCGTGAGTTCCAGGCCAGCTGGGGCTACAGGGAGATCCTGTCTCAAAAAGACCAAAAAAACAAAAACAGAAGGGTCAGCATCCCCATTTTTCTAAATCTTCTGAACACACTGTTATATAGCAGGGGATTAATAAATAGTTGGAGAGATGAATGGTTAGATGACTATGCAGCACCAGGCTGGTCTACCTCACTTGATGGTTCCTCAGAAGATACGTAGCTCTTATCAGGTACTCTCCCTAAGAATGATGCTCAGCCCTATCTGCCTTATCAAGGGCTTTCACATTCTCTTTCACTTTAAGTAAGGGTTCTCGGGCTTACATATTTCAGGAAAGGATTGACCCACAGAGCACCAGGGACTCTACAGAAACACAAGTAACCATCTGAGTAGCAGGCTGAGTCAGTAAAAGCTATACCACAGGACCCAAGAAACTGTGTGAGCTTAGCTAAGTCATGTTCCTGCTCTGAGCCTCAGCTGTAAAATAGACTAGACCAGAAGGTTTCCCTTTCTTTTTAAACTTCCAAGGCTGATTTCCAACATCTGGCAAAGATTCTGAAAAATCTGCCTGACAGGAGTGGAGAAGGCAGTACTATAAACAGAGTTCAGTCAAGTTTGTTCATGGGTGCTTGATGTTGTACTCCTCAGATTCCAGAGTCTGAATAAAAAAATACCACCATTACGTGAGAGGCTAAAGCAGGAGGATTTCAAATTCAACATCAGCCTGGGTTACATAAGGAAATCTTGTCTCACACACATGCGCACACGCACACGCACACACACATACTTTTGTTTGCTATATTTAAAAATTACAGTGTGTGCTGGGCGTGGTGCACACCTTTAATTACAGCACTCAGAGGCAGAGGCAGGTGGATGACTGTGAGTTCAAGGAACTCAAATTGTAAGGATTGACAGAAAGCACCTTTACTCTATAAGCCATCTCACTGTCCCCTGTAAGATTTGTTTTGAGACAGGGTCTCATTCTGTAGCCCAGGCTAGCCTTGAATTCATGGTGATCCTTCTGTCTCAGTCTTGCAAGTACTAGGATGGCAGGCATAAGCCACCATGCCCAGCCAAACACTACTATTATTCACTGAGTAACTTTAAATGGTTACAGCTCAGATTGTACTTACAGGACAAATTTGTCCTTCACTCTGTTGCTACCAATAAAGCCCCACTCAGTGGAGCCTCTCTGGTTCTGAACTCTGGGAACCTGGGGACCAGAAGAGGTATGAGAGTGTCACCTACCTATATAGCTTATACTTAGAAGCAAAAGCCTTGCCACAGTGCAGCTGAGGGCAGCTATATGGTCTCTGCTCTGGATGGGGAAGGCTATGAGGCCGTAGCTTCTCCCCAATAAAATAGCCCTTTTCCTCCTCTTGAGTTGGAATGTAGCATAGCATTGAGGCATGCGAGAGGGGATGTTCCACTTCTATATAGCTTATAGTTAGAAGCAAAAGCCTTGCCACAGTGCAGCTGAGGGCAGCTACATGGTCTCTGCTCTGGATGGGGAAGGCTATGAGGCCTTAGCTTCTCCCCACTTGAGAAGGGTGTCCCCGAGATTTCACATTGGCACTTCACTTAACTCTCTGCCTCCCGGGCCCGAGGCCTGGGAACTAGGTTCCCGCCCACTTCCTCCTCCTGCTTTGCATCTTGAATCCAGGGAGGGACGCTGGTGAAAAATGTGGTCATGGCAAGGCTAATGGCAAATGGCCATGTTATTCAGAAAGCCTCCCCTTCAGCTCCACATGAGCTCTCTGCCTTGTCACAGCCTCCAACGCAGCCTTCAGAAAACAGTCTCTTCACCTGAAACATCAGAATACCTGGTGTTAGGAAGCCCATCCCAAGAGAACACATGCTCTGGCGGCAGACAGCTCCCACCCCAAGCCCAACCATTTCCTCCCACTCAGAAGTGGTGTGACTTTCAAACAAACACCTCCCTGACCTCCTTCCCTATTTACAAAACAGACACAATAATCTCCAAAATCATAACAATGTTTTGAAGCTTAGATGAAGTCATGAATATAAAGCATCCACAAGTACTTACTGCTTACTAATGCTCAGTAATAATTATTATTACTAGTAATATCTAGGCTAAGAAGAAACAAGATAATCTGAGGAACTAAAGACTCAAAAATTCTAAACTTTCTCTTCTGATTTCACTTTTACATCCTCCCATGAAACCTGGATAGCAGTTCTTCCTCCTCCTCTTTATCCTACTCCCCCCATCTGTTTTCTACAATCCTCCTCTTCATAGAGGTGCTAAGGAGCAATAAAACACCCAAAAGGCAAGCGAGGTTGAGCATCCTTTACTCAGGAGGTTCACACCCCGAGAGCCAGCCCCTGTGCCACATGTGCTTCTCAGTAGAGCACCAATGCCACAAGGTTCCTTCTGAGAAGGCAACAGTGGTCTCAGCATTTTCCCTAAACTAGTGCCATTTTGGCCACCTTTCTGGGTCTTTCTGGTCTCCAGACCTAACTATGCCTCTTTACCAAAGCTGCCTGACAAACCAAGGTGCTGAGTGGTCCCATCTCAGGGTACACATGCACTTCGCCATTAGGAAGGTAACATTCTTGGATTAAAATTTAGTCTTCTCCTTGGGCTGAAGAGATGGATCAGTGGTTAAGAACACTGGGCTGTTCTTGCAGAAGACCCAGGTTCGAATCTCAGCACCCACATGGCAGCTAACAATTATCTGTAACTCCAGTTCCAGGGGATCCGACAGCCTCTTCTGTCCTCCGCGGGCATTGCACGGCATGGGTGCACCTACCTACATGCAGGCAATACACACATACACATAAAATTAAAATATAAAATATTAAAAAAAAATAGCTGGGCATGGTGGTGCACACCTTTAATCCCAGCACTTGGGAGGCAGAGGCAGGTGGATCTTTATGCGTTCGAAAAAAAACTTAGTTTTCTCCACCTGATGATTCTCTCAGGGATTCTTTTTTTTGTGGGGGAGGGTCTTTTTGAGACAGGATCTCCCTGTAGCTCCAATTGGCCTTGAACTCACAGAGATCTGCCTGCCTCTGCCTCCTGAGTGCTGGGACTAAAGGCGTGTGCCACCACGCCTGGCTTCTATCAGATTTTTTAAAAATTTTTTATGTGTATGAGTGTATTACCTGAATGTGTGTAAGTGCACCTGTGCTGTACAAAGCCCACAGAGGTCAGAAGAGGGCATTAAATTCCCCTGGAACTGGAGTTATAGGCAGCAGCCAGCTACCATGTGGGTGCTGGGAATCGAACCTGGGTCCTCTGCAAGAGCTGCCAGTACTCCTAACCACTGAGCAATCTCTCCAGCCCCTTATCAGATTTATCTTCA
Organism: Nannospalax galili; assembly: GCF_000622305.1. Classification (NCBI taxonomy): domain Eukaryota; kingdom Metazoa; phylum Chordata; class Mammalia; order Rodentia; family Spalacidae; genus Nannospalax; species Nannospalax galili. Next base: position 69,079 of record NW_008334552.1, on the reverse strand, counting down.
TATACCTAACATCTAGAAAAGGAATCTCAACTTTCCTTTAGATGAGTAAATTAGTCATCGAACTCAAGTTGATTCTCAACAACTTAATTTATACCCAGAAGTTCTAGTTTAAACTGGGTTCACAGCCCTTCCAAAGTAGGGAGTCAAAACCTTGAAATCTGACCCTTTCTCTTCTTGGTAAAAGTGGCATAGTAAGAGAGAGGAAGGCTGGAGCAACAGTGACACAACTCCTTCCCTGAGACCAACTCAAGAGATGATGCAAATTTGATCATGAGGCTTTTCCATGTGAAGAGATCAATGATTGCATCCAGGGATTGGCCATAGGAGTCTGGGGAAGGCTCCAACTGCACAACTAGCTATGGGCCAGAGTGCTTGCTCAGCTCGTTAGCACCTGCTGCTTACAGTGACCATTCATCCAATAGACTGGCCATGAACGAGATGATTGTATCAGCGAGTTCATGCCCCAGAGAGCTTTGCTCATCATAACACGAGCTGCATCCTGTTCAGGAACCATTCCTCTTGTTGAGAAAGCAGTGCAATGTAATATGACAAACATTTCCCATCACAAATGGAGATCTGCCTAGAAAGATCTGCACAAAGTGGATGTACTTTGGGTGAATCATGTACTGGGGAGGCGAGGGAAGCACTAAAAACTAGACCCACTTGAGCCTCCGCGTCATGGCATACCTGCCTGCTTCGCTATACACCTCAAAGACCTCAGACGACTGGTTTTCATTGTTTAAATTCCCTCCTCCTGCACAAGGGTGGAATTACCTGTTTATAATACCAGCGATTACTATGTACCTTGAAATTGGGTAGCGTGAGCTCCAGTGTATATGTCTACTTTGGAGGGAATTTCCCCTACCTTGAAAGTCAAATTCTGCTCCCATTTCATATCTGAATCACACACCTCAGCCTATGAAAGCTGGGAATGGCAGCCAGAGAGAAGCAAGTCCCATCACTTCGACTGATGTGAGAGGAGAGCCTAGCTCTGGAAATTCCGAATAAACTCAGAAAGAGAATGGTACATCCCCACCTCCCACACATTCACCATATCTGTTCTCTAGAACATGCACAAACAAGATACAGCCAGTTCAGCATGCTGCACTGAAAGAGTGAGTAATGGGCTTCTAGGAAAGTGGCTGGTGGTGGCTGAGAGGCGCTCATGAGGTTGCACTGAGAACCATGTGCTCACCTTGATCAGCACTTAATGAGGTTATGGCTTTAAAAAGAAAAGAGCAACCACCTTGATCCTACTCTCTAGGCCTTTAAAAGTCATAGCAAAGTCTTTACCTACAGTCAGTCACCAGCAGGCTGCTGGGCAACCACAGTTGCTGGTAATACCTAGGAACTCTTGGGGAGCTAGTCTTTCCCTGTGTCCCTTGCATACTCCTCTGAGCCCCCAAAATTCCTGGATTTGGCTCATACAGTCAGACCTATTCCTCAGACTTCTTGTCAAAACAAAGAATTTTGCTTCTCTTTCAAAGCTGTTCTTCTGGTCTCATACTCTAACCATAGCTATAGAGAAGCTGACAGAACCTGTTCCCATAAAACAAACACAATCCCTCCCAGTTACTGGTATAACTCACTATATTTTCAGCCCAAGATTCTTTCTGGCATCTGATCTGAAGGGGGAGGCAGCATGGAAAGAACCTTGGACTTGTTATCAAAAGAGCCGCCACTTGCTGTGAAACCACAGGCAGGTTACTTTATTTCTCTGAACCTCACTCTCCTCGATTTCCAAAACACAGATTTATTCCCCTACCCTATAAAACTCTTCTAGAGGATTGAGTCAAAGATACTGTTGAGTGACATGAATGTGCTAAGCATATACAGTGCCCTCTCTGAGGTCCTGTTGCCTCTGCCTCTCTTTAGCACAGTGCCCAAGTACTACTTTTCCTTCTGAGTGTTACTTCTCATGCCTCAGTTTCCTTCCCTTCCCAACATCTCCCCAAAGTGCAGCCTTCCTCTTTTCCCTCACAACTAACCCCCAGTACCACCCTTTACCTTCCTCTGGCACATCTCCTGGGCCAAAGTTTTCTCTAGCCTCAACAGCCACTTTATAACACCCCCTTCTATTAAGTTCCATGCCTGAAGTAGGAATGCTTGCTCAATACTCTGTATGGCCTTTGGAAGGTCCTGTCTGTCTTCTGTTATATGCCATGATGTAGGTTGCCCTCTGATGAAACTATAGTTTTTATGGTGTTACATCATCTCTATAGAAACTGCATTCTTTCTCCATTATTAGCCTGTTTCCTCATCTGTAAAGCTAAAAATACTTACCTCACAGGCTTGTTGTAAGGATTATTTTAGTCAGGTATGCAAAGAGCTCAGCATTGGGTTTGGCCTGCTATAAGTACCCAACAAAAGAAAGCCATTATCGGGGTCTTTGTACTGAGTTGTGCACCTTCTGCTGCCACAGTTGTTTTTCCAACTCTCCCCAATAAGTACTGTTGAGATAGCCCTCCCACCCTGCAGCAAGGAACGGGTTAATCTCTTGAGTGTTCTTAACTAAAGAGACCCACAGGGGATTAACAGCTCCACTTCAGTGACTACCCTAAAATAGCTTTTATCCCTCCTGCCCAAGAGCTACTTGGGGATCTGAAGAACTCAATTCAACACCTGCCTAGGAAGAAACACACCCAGGAAACGTTCCTTGAGGTGGACAGAATCTTCCCTTAAAAGAACTCAAAATAGAAACTGGGAAATTATAAATAGAATTAGAGAGGGGGTAAGTAAAACAAAACAGGTTCTGACCTGGGACCTGGGACCTGGGCATCAGAAACAAATCCAAAAGGCACACTGGAAAAACGAGAAGGGAGAGGAATGGGAATAGCTGCCTGCTTCCCTCACACACAACACTCCAGGATGGTGAGAGAGTTAAATTACAGGGAGGCCAGAGAGTCTCAATGACTTGCATCATTCCAAAAAACATCAAACAGGATTAACAGGGGTTGGATTTACTCTCGGGCTGCTAGTTCTGTCAGTGTAGACGGGCCTCTTTGGAGCCCCTTTGATTCCCTATTTCCTCAGATTCCTGCTGTCTCCCACCCCTGGAGAGGCCTTGAGCAAACGGCTGTAACTCACTTCGACCTCATTTTCACAGGGAGGAAATCTGACTAGACATCACCCACCCCAATCCAGTGCCTTTCCCTAAGAGGGAACGGTTAGAGACCTAAGGCCAGGCTATCAGTCCCAGGCTGACAGGTGGAAAAACACACAAGCCAGCAGGCAGGCTACACCTACAGGTGAAATCACCGGCAACAGTTCCTGTTTAGGACCCTAAACCACAGCATGGGGAAAACATTTTGTGGAAAACAGTCTGGCTCTAAAGCCAGCTGCTAGACGACCCCATTTTGTGGTGGGAAATGTTAAATTCTGCCCACGAGTGAGAGGTTAGAGCGGGTCTGTGGGCAGAAGAGACAGGAATTCAGAAACAAGTCCCGGCTGGGGTCTTGGGGATGCCAAGGAACAACAAGCATGCCCTGCGAAGATGAACACGTTATCTGGGTCTCTAAGAGACCACCACGAGAAAGAGGTACCGGGATTCTAAGGGTCGGATACAAGTGAGTTCTCTGAATTTCAAGAGGGTCTACAAATGGGACCCTCCAGGTGGAATATGTCTCGAGTTTTGAAGAGTATGGTCACTGGGGCGCGAACTACAGGCTGGGGCTTATTTGGGTTCTTCAGACGCAGGTACTTGAGGGAAGCCTCCAAGTAAGCTTAAGAAAGTCTGGAAAATGAAAGGGAGAGGGCGAAGAGCGGACTATTTGGCGCAGGAAAAGGGGATTATGTGGGTCGGGGTAGGCGCGTCTGAGAAGCGAGCAGGTGCAGCTTATCTATGCCCCCCAGACCCGGATCCCTCGTTAAGTTCCGCAGCGTGTTATCTGTGTCTCCAGGGAGTCGGGGAGAGGGGGGCGGGGGTTGAGGGACCCTCGGGGCTGCGATTCCAGTTCGAGGAAGGGAGGGGCCGGGAAGGTTAGTTCGTGTCCCCCAGGCACAGGGATGCGGTCCGGGGACTGCTTCCGTCACCCCAGGGGCCTATCCGGGCC
>NW_008334552.1:56982-64848 GCF_000622305.1 Nannospalax galili | reverse complement strand
CGGGCCGGGCCGCGCTCCGGCTTGGCCAGGCCCTCTCAGGCCCCGGCAGTGGCGGCGGTCGGGCCATTGTGCGGTGCATTGTGGGAGCCGCACGAGCGGGCCGCTCGGGTCGTGGAGGGGGCGGTGCCGCGGGCTCTCTATGATCCCGCCCGCCCGCCCGCAGGCTAGAGCGGCCCGGGCGGCGCGCGAGTAGCGCGCGGGGAGTGCCGGGAGCGGGACGGCCGCTGGCGCTCCTCCCTTCCTCGTCCCTCCCTCCCTCCCTCCGGGCCGAGGCGAGCTCGGGCATTTGCCGCCGACATGGGCGCTGTCGCGTCGGCACGGCCGCCCCTGCTGCTACGGGCGTCTCTCCTGCTGCTGTTCTTGCTGCTCCAGGGGTTGTCGGTGGGCTCCTGGGACCTGGCGGGTTACCTGCTCTACTGTCCCTGCATGGGTAAGGCCTCCCGAGCCCTCTGCTCAGATGGTGAAACTGAGGCCTGGAGAGGGAAGCCACGCCTCTGAGGCGCCCAGAGACAGCTTGCTAGGCCCAGGAGAGACCTCCAGAGCGCGGCTTGGCCCTAGTTGCATGGGTACAGAGGGGGCTACTGGTGTTCGACTTGCCGTTTTACGGATGGCAAAACTGAGGTTGGAAGAGGTTGTGTGACTCGCACGAGATCCTCGTCGACTCGGAGTTTGTAGGCCAGGACTTGATGCCCCTGTCTTAAATCGCCGTCCCCTGGCAATTCTTTCATTCATTCAGAAAATATTTATGTCGCACCTTTTCTGTGCCAGGCGCATGTTCACTGTGCTGGTGGGACTGACAGAGAAACCTCATACCTTTATAGACCCTTCGTTTTAGGAAGACAGACAATAAAAAAATTAAAAAAAAAAACTTTAAATAGTGCATAATTTCGTAGATGGTAAAAGTTATGGGAAAATAAAAGATATTAAGGACTCCTGAGTCCGTTGAGGCGTACAATTTAAATAGAGTAGTGGATCATCATAAGTCATTCTTAGCCTTACCTGACCATGGTCTTCACCTTTCATGATCTGGTCCCTCTCTGGTCTTCTCCACAACCTTTTCTCTTTTGACCCTTCAGTTATGGCCACACTTACTTGCTTTCTGTTCCTCACACACACACACACACACACACACACACAGATCCATGAACTACTACTCCTTCCTAGAACACGCAGGCCTTCCCATTTTTTTCTTTTCTTTTCTTTTTTTTTTTTGTCTTTTTGAGACAGGGTCTCCCTGTAGCCCCAGCTATCCTTGCACTCACTATGTAGACCAGACTGGCCTTGAACTCACAGAGATCCGCCTCCCTCTGCCTCCCAAGTGCTGGGATTAAAGGCATGTACCACCACGCCTGTCTTTTTTTCTGGGTGTGTGTGGGGGGTGTCTTTGAGACAGAGTCTCCCTGCAGTCCCAGCTGACCTAGAACTCACTATGTAGACCAGGCTGGCTTTGAACTCAGAGATCCGCCTACCTCTGCCTCCCAAGTGCTGGAACTAAAGGTGTGCACCACCACGTCCAGCCCAGGGCTTCATTTCTGCCCCACTCACTCATCCTATACATCTCACCAAAGAGGACACCATTGACCTCTGCTCAGATAACCTTTTTTTGGAGGGGGCTTTTTGAGACGGTCTCCCTGTAGCCCCAGCTGGCCAGGCACTAGCTATGTAGATCAGGCTGGCTTCAATCTCAAAGAGATCTGCCTTCCTCTGCCTCCTGAGTGCTGGGACTAAAGGCCTGCGCCAACATGCCTGACTCAAGTAACCTCTTTATTACACTCCATCAGCAAACTTTTAAATTTTTTTCTTGAAATTATCAAAATCTATCGGAATAAATATGTTTTCATGTTTAGTGTCTCCAGTATGACCTGAGCACCTTCAGGGTAGAGATTTTGTCCTTATTCCTATATTCTGACAGCACAGAATCTGGCTCACAGTAGTCTTTGAGTAATATTTGTGGGGTGTATGAATCAATGACGTTGAAGATAACAAAAAGATTCAGACAGGTCCTTGCACCTGAGGTGTTCACAAGCTGAATAAACAGCCAGTGTGAAAAGTCAGGAAGTGAAAAAAAGACACTTGAGGGAAAAATGACAAATATAAATGGCTCAAGCTGTGGTTCTAGCTCGTGGTAAAGTGCTTGCCTAGCATGAATGAGGTGCTCAGGTCAATCCCCAGCACCAATATAAATAATCTTGTTTTAGACTGGGCATGGCACGTGTCTATAATCCTACCATTCAGGAGTCAGAGGCAGGAAGATCACCAGGAGTTTTGAGGACAATCTGGTCTACATAACAAGTTCTAGGCCAGCCAGGACTACATAGACCCTGTCTCAAAATAAACAAGAGCCCAGCATGGTGGTACATACCATTAATTCCAGCACTCAGGAGGCAGAAGCAGGCAGATCTCTTTTAGATTGAAGCCAGCCTGATCTACACATTTGAGTTCCAGGCTAGCTGGGGCTATAGAGAAACCCTGTTTCAAAAAGGCCAAATAAATAAATAAATAATAACTCAAATCCATGGTCAGAGCAGGCAAATTGGATAGGGGTTGATGAAGGGGTCTTAGTGAATGAGACATCGGAATCACCCTTTCATGTGCAAGTAAATGGGGAGATGGAAGAGCACTCCTGGCAAAGACAGCAAGCAGAGTAGGAATAATAGAGTGTGTTGAAATAGCCAGGAACCTGAAGTGGCTAAGGCAGAAGGGGCAGGGCCTACAGGGCCTTGAATGTCAGAACCAGGACTCTAGACTTGCTCTTATAATGCCAGCTTTTCCAGCTTACCATGGTGACTTGACCCTTCCCAGTCCTGGATCCACATCCTTTCTAAGCCCTCCATAGACCATGCCATCATTGCCCTCAGGCCCCTCCACCCTCAATGTACCATTTCTAGGACGCTTTGGGAACCAGGCTGATCACTTCTTAGGCTCCCTGGCATTCGCAAAGCTGTTGAACCGTACCTTGGCAGTACCTCCATGGATTGAATACCAGCATCACAAGCCTCCTTTCACCAACGTGAGTACTTATGTCAACTGTGTCCCCTGTGCACCCTTCCCCAGGCTTGCTGACTTATGCGTGACAAGACTTTCCCTCCACTCCATTGAGTTTGTCCTGTTCTCTGCACAGAATCGTCTTACTTGAAATAGCAATGACTAACTTATCCAACACTTGCCTATGCTGGCACTGTATGAGGATTAGCTCGTCCTTCCCATAGCTCATCCTTGAGGAAATTGGGGTTTAGAGAGGTTGGGCAACTTGCCCAAGATCACAGTCTATGGCTAGTAGGACTGAAATTCAAGCCCAGGGCTGTCAGACTCCCAGAGCCTGTGGCTTGAACATAAAGCCTCCATTTCTACCCCACCTTATGTACATCCCACTGGTCAATTATAAGTGATGAATGCTATCAGTTTTAAAAGAGAAACTGAGGCATGGATTACTTAATGATATGTTCAAAGCCACAGACCCAGGCAGTCTGGCTCCAGTGCTGCCTCTCATCCCATCAAGGGGCTCCCTATGCATGATGACAGTGTCCTCTGGTATCTAGATCATTCAGTGTATCTTCTAATGGCCCTATGTTTCTTTTTGTTCACACTGTGTCCCCAGGGATCTGGAAGTAGGAAAGTAATATTTAATGAATTGACTTAAAAAGTTTAAATTAAAACAAAACAGTTTAAATAAGCCAAATGTGGTGGTATACATATTTATTTATTAATTTGTTTATTTATTTATTTATTTATGTCTTTTTGAAGCAGGGTCTCCCTGTAGCCCCAGCTGTTCTGGAACTCACTATGTAGACCAGGCTGGCCTTGAACTCATAGAGATCCGCCTGCCTCTGCCTCCCAAGTGCTGGGACTACAGGCGTGCACCACCATGCCTGGCTAATATTTTATTTATTTTTTATTTTATGTCTATGAGTGTATTGCCTGCATGTTTGTAAGTGCATTTGTGTCATGCAATGCCTGAGGAGATGAGAAGAGGGTGTTGGATCCCCTGGACCTGGAGTTACAGGTGGTTTTTAGCCACCGTGTGGGTGCTGGGAATCAAACCTGGGTCTCACAGAAGAGCATCCAGTGCTCTTAACCACTGAGCCATCTCTCCAGCCTGGTGGTGTACATATTTAATTCCAACACTCTGGAGGCAAAGGCAGGTGGATCTCTATGAGATCAAGACCAGCCTACTCTACATAATGACTTCCAGGCCAGCTGGGACTATAGGAAGACCCAGTCTCAACTCCCCCTCCCACCCAAAAAAAGTTTAGATAGTTATCAAAATTATGCTTAGTCTAAACAAAACACAGCATTTTATTTATGCCTTTTTTCTGCATTGGTTTTATTTTCTATTTTTCATGCATACCTGTATTTAGAAAGCCTCCCCCGTTCTCCCACTGCTAGGGATTGGCCCCAAGGCCTTGTAAGTGCTAGGGAAATGCCCTACCACTGAGCTGTACCCCTAGCCCTGGAGTACTTATTAACAGAAATTAAAAGCCAGAGAATCTGAGACTACAACTTGGCCACTTCCTAATTATGTGACCTGGTCAAAGTACTTAAACCTTTTTGTGCCTCAGTTTCTTCATCTTTAAAATAGTCTGTAACAACTGGCTACCTCCCCAGTGAGGACTGAATGAGCTACTGACAGTAAATGCCTGGAATGTGCCCCATGCCTCCCTGTTAGAATCAGCTGAGTCCCTCAATATGAAGACCCCAGGACATGGGAGGTCCTCAGCTTCTGGGGTCTACTGATCTCATTTTTTTGCCTTCACTGTATAGTGTAGGTGTTGCTCATCTATCTGGTTGGTTGTATCCTCACCATCTCAGTCAGGTGTCACAGGGTCTCCACTTTCTTATGGGTTATGGGTTTCTCAACCTGCCCCAATTGAGCTTCCCTTTCCTAAGTGACCATTCACATTGAGGTCACCAGGGACCTCAGGATTGCAAAATCCAGGTTTGTTTCTCTTTCGTGTCTCACCTGACCAGTGGCCCTTGGCCTGGTCAGCATTTATTTTCCCTAAATATCCCTCTTCTCCTGGCTTCTAGGACATTGCATATTCCTGCTGTAGCCCTGGCCTCTCAGCAAGGTCCTGTTTTTTGTTCCCTCCTGGGATCTGCTCTCTTCGCCCACTGTTCTGCCGAGGGTGCTTGTCCTTCCTCTGTTTGGTGTTAGCTCTGTGGCCTCAGATGAGTCAGATGACCAATCCTTGTAAAAAGATGAGTGCAGCACCTGGCACTAAGTCAGCACTCCATGAATAGTAGTTGCTGTTATTACCATTACCTTGCTTTGCTCTAAGTTTCTGTTGACTGTTGTGGCTTTCACTATTCACTTTATACCTCCAGTATATCTGGCACAGACTCTTCTCTGACTACAGACTGGTGTGTCTTACTGCTAAATACTCAAGTCTACTTAGATGTCACAGATATCTCAAATTCACAAAGCTACAAAACCACCTTTCCCCTCAAACCTGTGTCACTATCTCTAAAGTATAGACCATCTCCACTCACGTGGGTACCAAGCCAGGAACCTAGATTTCATCCTAAATGCCTCTCCTGAATATACACTCAGCTCTCAAACCCTAACCCGAATCTTCACCTTCTTTTGCATCTTGTACCTGTCTAGACCACTTCATCTCTCACTTAAAAGTGTGGGAGGTACACATTAAATGCATAAATACATGTATAAGAATGCTGGGTGTGGTGACTCATGCCTGTCATCTCAGCACTTGAGAAGCTGAGGCAGGAGGCTTGCTGAAAGTTTGAGGCTAGCCTGGGCTACATATATAGAGAGCGCTATGTCCAAAAATTTATTTAATTTTATTTATTTTATTTTTAATGTATATGAGTGTATTGCCTGCATATGTGTAAGTGCACCTGTGTCATACAATGCCTGAGGAGGTCAGAAGAAGGTGTTGGATCTCTGGAACTGGAGTTATAGATGGTTTTTAGCTGCCATGTGGGTACTGGAAATTGAACCCGGGTCCTCTGCAAGAGTAGCCAATGCTCTTAACTGCTGAGCCATCTCTCCAGTCCGTCTCCAAAATTTTCTAAATAAAAATAAGTGACTAAGGGGCTAGAGAGTTGGCTCAGTGGTTAAGAGCACTGACTGCTCTTGCAGAGGACCCGGGTTCGATGCCCAACACCCACATGGTGGCTACAAACTGTCCTTAACTCCAGTTCTGGAGAATCCGAAGCCCTCTTCTGGCCTCCGCAGCATTGCACGACATGGGTGCACTCACATACGTGTACGCAATACACTTGTACACACAAAATAAAAATAAAATATTTTAATCTTAAAAAAAAAATTGACTAGCCAGGCACAGTGGCCTTTAGTCCCAGCACTCGGGAGGCAGAGGCAAGCGGATCTCTGTGAGCTCAAGGCCAGTCTAGTCTACATAGTGAGTTCCAGGACAGCTGGGGCTATAGGGAGACCCTGTCTCAAAAAGAATTTTTTATTAAAAAAAAAATGGGGGGACTAAATAATTCATTCTTGAACAAAAACAAGGAAGATTGCAAGTAGCCTACTGATTCCTCTCCCTCCTCTAAATCTTGCCTGATCAGTACATTTTCTTCTCTGTCACCAGAGCAATCCTTCCGAAAAGGCAAATCTTACTAGGCATGGTGATGCAGACCTATAATTCCAGCACTTGGGAGTCTGAGGCTGGAAGATTATGGGTTCAGGGCCAATTGGGACTACATAACAAGTACCAGTCCCTTCAGGGCTGTATAATGGAACCTTGTCTCAAAAAAGGGGGGAAATTTCATATTATTTTTTAAAGGTCTTCATCTGGGCCAGCAAAATGTGATAATGGCCTGTGCTTATCTCTTACAGGTGGACAGCTAAGTATTCAAGAATGAAATGGTGTATCTGATATGTGCTTTAAACTAGTCCCGTTTTAACCCAGCATGGTGGCACAGGTCATTAATCCCAGCACTCAGGAGGCAGAGGCAAGCAGATCTCTGTGAGATCAAGGCCAGCCTGGTCTACATAACAATTTCCAGGCCAGCTGGTGCTACAGGGAGACCCTGTCTCAAAAAAACACAAAATCCTTCAGCTGGACCAGCAAAGTGGCTCAGTGGGTAAAGGCACCTGCTGACAAGCTTGACAACCTGAGTTCCATCCCTAGGACCCACACGGTAGAAGGTGAGAACTGACTCCCACAAGTTGTCCTCTGACTGCCACACATAAACTGGCACACGCACACACGTACACACACTAATACCTCACTGCTAATAGGGTACCCATAGTCTGTTCATTGGAATACCAGTTGCCTATGCAGAAGGACACTGTGGTTAAATGAGCTTGGAAAATTATATTTTCAATTCCCCTTTGTCCCAAACTTGCAGATTCATAATGTACAGTTGCATGGTAAAGGCCCTGAAAAGTCCTGCTGCAGTAAAGAAACCAGCTTAAACAATATCTCCTAGGAGTTTTTAGTTCTGAAATACCTTTATTGCACCTGAGCTACTGGGACATGCCTAGGAAACTGACCTATAGAATGAAATTCAAATTTTATTCCATGGTGTTCTAAGAATATTTTAAAATCAATTTGCTTTTTTGTTTGGCTTGTTTTAGTTTTTTGAGACAGTCTCATGTAGCCCAGACTGACCTCAGACTTGCTGTGTTGCTAAGAATGTCCTTGAATTCCTGATCTTCCTGCCTCTACCTCCAAAATGCTGGGATTTACAGGTGTGCGCTACACCTGGCTCAGAATTTTTTTCAAAACCTAAAATATTCTGAGTTTGTATATAACTGCTGTCACAAAGCTACCTGGCTACAAGTGGTCGTCGTGAACACATTCTCTTCCTTCTCAATTCTTCTTGTCTTTTTTTTTTTTTTTTTTTTTTTTTTTGTTTTTTTTTAACAGGGCGGGCCTTTAACCC
>NW_008334552.1:51847-56804 GCF_000622305.1 Nannospalax galili | reverse complement strand
TTGTGAGACAGGCTGGCCTTGAACTCACAGAGATCTGCCTGCCTCTGCCTCCTGAGTGCTGGGATTAAAGACGTGAGCCACTACGCCTGGCTTTCTTGTCTATTTTCATTTTCCTTATTTTCATTTCTGAGACAGGGTCTCAGGAAGCCCAGACTGACCTTAAACTCCTGATCTTATTTGCCTCCCAAATGGCAGGATTACATGCATGTGCCACCATGCCTGACTTCTGTTTAAAAAAAAAAAGCATTGCAGGTAAAGCCGATAATAGCTAGTCCTAGTCCTTCTGTCTCCCCTGAGGCAGCCACCCTCAGGGATTTTATGATAGGACTCCTTCCACCTCCTTCCTGTACTTCCTGTGACACTGAGCCTTCCGACTCATTTGTAGAAAGTGCCAGAGCCTCTCCAGGGCAAATACCTAGCAGAGAAGATGAGTCTGGGAAATGGGATTCTCAATTCCCATTCTCCCAGACTTGCAGGTTCAGAGTGCACAGTAGCATGTCGTTCTGTGCATACTGACACATCACAGGCAAAGGGGCTGCCCCAGCATGTACAGAGGGCTCATTTTTTCCACATTTGTTCCAACAATTAGCATTCACTTTAACATTTTTGCTGCTCTCACGGTGAGAAGTGATACTGCAGTTTACTTTTTCCTGATGACTGGAGAGGCTGCACCTTCTTTGGTGTGTCAGTATTTGGGTTTCCTTTGCTGTGCATGCTTGTTCACCTCAATCATTTGCCTATCTTTTCTTATAGATCAGCAGGCTTTTGTTTGTTTGTTTTGTATAGTTTGAGGCAGGGTCTCACCATATAGCCCTGACTGGCCTAGAACTGTCTATGTAGACCAGGCTTGACCTTGAACTCACAGAGATCCACCCAGCAGGCATTTTTGAACACTAGAGATACAACCATTTGTTCTTGACTTTGGAGATGTCTTCTAGTGTGTCTCTGCCCTAACCTTGATGTCCTGTTGTTGCCGCCGTGCTAGTGTTCAAGCCTAGGATTTCATACATTGCTAGGCAGTACTCTACCTCTGGGCTATAGTCCAAGGCCACTTTGATATCTTAAGTTTTTCATTATGTAACTATGTAGTCTGGGTCTTGGAGTGTATGGTTTTTAGTAAATGTGGGAATCGGGACCTACACCTCACCTTTTTCTCTTTTTCCTGTAGCTCCATGTGTCCTACCAGAAGTACTTCAAGCTAGAGCCTCTCCAGGCCTACCATCGGGTTGTCAGCCTGGAGGACTTCATGGAGAAGTTGGCACCCATTCACTGGCCCCCTGAGAAGCGGGTGGCATACTGCTTTGAGGTGGCAGCCCAGCGAAGCCCTGATAAGAAGACATGCCCAATGAAGGTAGATCTTGCTGCATGTCCTGCAGCCCGAGACTACATGGCAGTGCAGGGGGAAAAGCACTAGAAGGGCTTAGAATGGAAAGATGGAGATTCGGATCTGTTTTTGGCATTGGTTAGCAGTGTTACCTTTGGCACACTTTGCTTCTCTGAGCCTTTATTTCTCCCTGCTCGAGGTGGCTCATGGAGAGCAGGCCAGGTATCAGAGCGCCTATGAACTGTAACATGTAGTGTCAGTAATAACTAATGTTCACATAGCACCAACAGCTCTATGTGTATTGACTCCTTTAGTCCTCAGACTGCTGTGTAGGGAAAGTGCTACTAATGCCCTCCTTGTACAGAGGAAACACAGCCAGCAAGGTCAAGCTGGAAGCCTCCCCTTTGTAATTTGGCTCTTTTGTCCACTCTCTTAACTTGAATGCTTTCCTGCCTCCCATGGGTAGATGAAGAGCTGTCATAGATGAGCAGTAGAAATTACTGAATTCTGGGTACTTGAGAATATGACACACCCCAATATGTCTTTTGGTGCTTATGATGCAGTTTGAGACAAGTAGTAAAAGAGTTGTCTAATTTGAGGAGGGAGACCTAGCTTATAGTCCCAGCACTGCCCTTATCAGCTGTGTGACTGACCTTGATCTTGCCTACTGTACATCTGTTTCCATTGTGAAAATGAGGGTGTTGTTAGGCCGGGCATTGTGGGAGGCAGAGGCAGGCGGATCTTTGTGAGTTCAAGGCCAGCCTGGGTCTACATAGTGAGTTCCAAGCCAGCTGGGACTATAGGAGACCCCATTGAGAGAGAGAGAGAGAGAGAGAGAGAGAGAGAGAAAGAAATGAGGGTGTTGTATTAGCCAGACTTGAAAGTCTCTTAAAGCTCTATACTGTAGTTCCAGCCCAAGGTTCACTCCTTGCCAGGCCCCACCAGTGCATTAGGGTTAGTGGGACATGGCATATAAACAGAATAGATTCCTTCAAATTCTGCTAGAAGCCAAGTCCTCTCCTTAGCCCAGGCCAAGGGGCTCTCTCATTGAGGGTATTTTACCAGTTATCCAGGTGTCATGACATCCCCTAAGCCCCTCTCTCTGCAGTCTCTTGCCCCCATCCTCATCCCCAGATGGCTTTCCCTCCTACTTGGTAAAACTTCTACTCTCTTTCTGCAGGAAGGAAATCCCTTTGGGCCATTCTGGGACCAGTTTCATGTGAGTTTCAATAAGTCAGAGCTGTTCACAGGCATTTCCTTCAGTGCCTCCTACAAAGAACAATGGATCCAGAGGTACTTGGATAGCAGTACTGGGTTTAGGGAGGACTCGGGCATTCTGCTCTTTCCTGGCCTTTTCCCCCCTCTACCCTACCTTCATGTAAGACCAAAGGTGCAGGTACTCTGTTCTGTCAGTTGAACTTGGGATCCCGTGTGATCTCTTCCCATCTCAGTGCCTGACACAGCGGGATGTTGACCTACCCTGAGGTTGAGCAAGAGTCTGGGCTGATAAGGGATGTCATAAAAAGGACATTGTGCAGTCACATGCATGTCAATTTCCACCTCCAGGCGTGAGAATCACTCCTCTTTTGTCTTCCTCTTCACAAGGTGAAAATTGGAAGCAGTGCCTGGAGAACAGCTCAGGTGCAGACTGAGAAATGATGTCATTCTCATAATTACTAGCCAGGCTTTATTAATTGTGTACCAGTAGACCCTATTAAAAAATATGTTAGCAGGACACGGGTACAGGCTGTGAAATATTTATAGAGCATATGTCATATGTGAGACACAGTACTTGGAGGCCAACATATAGAAACGAGGACAATCCAGCTCTGGTGTTTGGGGAACCAGTCCCTAGTCAGATTGATAAACTCACATGGTGATTAGCCATTGATGCTCTAGTGTGGCAGGGAAGAGCTAGGACTAAGTCAGAATGGGGGCTAGCACAAACCTTGCCTAACAGGCATGAGGCCCTGAATTTTGCCCCCAGGTCTACCACCACCACTACAAAAGTAGTCATATTAGGTTAGGGGGTAAGAGAAGCAGGTGAATTCAGGCATAGCCATAGCACTTGATGGTCAGTAGGCCAGTGATAGACCCCTGTAGAGACAAAAAGTGAGCATGGCCTGAACTCTGACCCACCGTGACCTCTTTTTTGGGAGACTCTGAGCAAGCCACTCCAGCTCTCTGGTCCCAGTTTCTACCTTGGGTTAACAAGAAGAGCTTCAATAAGTTTTGCTTTCTGGCATATGAAGTGCATGGCACATAGTAAGTCAACCAAAGTTAGCTGTCACTCACACTCACAGGCCTATTTTAACTAAGCCTGTGAGAGATTTCATGAAGTGGCTATTGCTATCATTTTCCTTTGGGGAATGTGTGGAGGTCAGACTCAGGGCCTCAGGGCCTCACACATGCTAGGCGAGCCCTCTACCCTTGAACTACCCACTCCGACAAGGCCTCTGTTTTACAAATGAGGAAGCTGAGCTCGGTGAAGTTAAATAACTTACCCAAGGTGGTAGGTGGTAGGGCTGTTGCATGACTGGTTTGGCTCTAATGTAAATATTTAAGTAATAAGAGCTAATACATAGTTCATGACTGCTATATGCCAGACATTGTTTCTACATCTTCATAGTTATTGACTCAGATTTAATGAGTCTGTGGGGTGGGTGTTGTCATCTGAGCTTTACCCATAAAGCAATGGAAACCAAGAAGAACAGAGTCACTTGTCCAAAGTCATGAAGCTTGAAGCAGAACTGGGATTTTAACCTAGATAGTCTGACTCCAAAGAATCCATTCTTTTTTTTTTTTGAGACAGGATCTCACTTTATAGCCCAGGCAGGTCTCAAACTCACCATGTAGCCAAGAATGTACTTAAATTCCTGATCCTCCTGCCTCTGCCTCCCCGTGCTGGGATTACTAGAAAAGTGTATGCTACCAGACCTGGCTAAAGCATCTGTTCTAAATGACCGAGCATCAAGTTGCTGTACTGTCAGCAGCTGCTCACTCTGTTCTGGGACTTTTCTTTCCAACTAGTACAAGAGCCACTTGGGCTACTCAGTTGGTCAGAGTCTAATCTCCTTCGTTGCTGATCTGAGATAACACTGTTCCATTTGATCACTTGCCAGGTTCTCCTTACTCACTTCTGAATGACAGGCAACCATTGCATCACTGGAAGGCAGACTCAAAAGATAAGGGTTTGTCCCTAATAGTGCTTCTCAGTCTTCTGGCTAAGATCAAGTGTAGGATTTGTCTCCATTGATGATGTGCCACAATAAAATTATGCCACAACTCTAAAAGGCACTCCAAAAGTGAATCTCCAAGAGCCAGACAAAGCACCAAGTCCTAATGGGCAGGAAGGGGCAGTGTTGTGTGCATGGGCTCATTGATCAGGGAGTGTCCCTTAGCGTGTAGTTGTAAGAAATACATGAGAGCTTAAACTTGTGCCTTAACCATTCAATTTTGGGGAAAAGAAGATGATATTGAAGAGGTAGTTTGAGGGAATTAGGGCTTCCCAGGTGCCTGCCTTTCTTCAACACATAATAAAGAAGCACTTCCTTCCCAAGCACTGGTCTGGATGCTGGGGATGCAATCAGTAACTAAACAGACAAGGCCCCCGTTCTGATGGAGCTCGGAGTC
>NW_008334552.1:46718-51293 GCF_000622305.1 Nannospalax galili | reverse complement strand
AGGCAGGAGGATCATGAGTTCATTGTCACTCTGGCCTTACATAGTGTGTTTGAGGTCAACCTAGGCTACATGAGACCCTCTCTCAAAACAAAAAGAAAATTTTAATTTGTTCATAATCCCACTACTGCAGAGACCATTAGCCTTTTGGTAAGTACATTTTCCCCTCCTACATTTTTATGTCAGTGTACACATCTACACACACTAAACAGTCATGGTGGCAGGATCGATTTCAAACATGAGATTTCAAAAAAGTGTGAGCAGCAAACCAGGGTGATGCCTTTAATCCCAGCAGTTGGGCGGCAGAAACAGGCAGATCTCTGAGATAGAGGACACAAAAAAAAGAAGACAAAAGTGATCAGCAGTATGTATATTTACGCATTTATGCTAATGGAGCTTTTTGTTTGTTTTTGTTTTGTTTCATTTTGTTTTGTTTTGTTTTGAGACAAGATCTGGCCTGCAGCTCACTGTGTTGACCAGGCTGGCCTCTGATATGGTGATCTTTCTGCCTCTGCTCCCCAGTACTGGGATTGCAGGTGTGCACAGCCATGCCCAGCTTAATGAAGCTGTTGAAAAAACATTTTAAGCATGCAACTCAGTAGCTTTAAGTCATTGAAGTGTGCAGCCATTACAACCTTCCATCTCTGGAACTTTCTTCCTTTTCTCAAACAGATACTCTGCTCATTAAACACTGATTTTTAACTCCCCACTTCCCTTGCCCCAGCCATGGCAAGCTCTGTTCTTTGTGAACTCACCTATTTTAGGAACCTCATGCATTGGATACAGTATTAGTATTTGTCATTTTGCATCTGACTTACTCATGTCTTCAGGATCCACCAGTATTGTAATATGTGTCAAAATCTTACTCCCTTTAAGGCTGAATGGAAGTTTGCTTTTCCTTTCATCCTTTGCATCAGGAAAATTGCATTACTTGGGCAGTTCTTGCTTGTGGTCTCAAATGGTTGCAGTCAGCTGAAGGCTCCACTGGGCCACGTGCACAAGTCTCACATAAGGTGGGCAGGCAGGTGATGCTGGCTGTCATCTGGGAGCGCAGCTAGAGCCATTAACAACATGCATACTTGTGGCCTCTCCATGTGCCTTGGGCTTCTTACAGCTTGAAAGCTGGGTTCTGAAAGAATGCATCCAGAAAGGTTCCCAAGAGGCAGGAAGTAGAAACCACTGCTCTCTAATGCCCAGGCCTGGAAACTTACACAGTGTTACTTTTGTCAAATGCTGCTGAGAGGCAACATAGAATCCCCTTTATGGAAAGAGACCCAAAGATTTGATGGCCATGTTTTGTTGCTGTCTGTTTGTTTTTAATTTACTTTTTCTTTTTGAGGTAGGGTCTAATACATAGCCTTGACTGGCCTGGAACACTATGAGACCATGCTAAGTCTTGAACTCGTAGATATCAACCTACCTCTGCCTCCCAAATAATTTTTATTTTTATTTTGCATGTATTTGTATGGGTCTGAATGTGTGTCTTATAATACATGCATGCTTGATGCCCCCTGGAATTGGAGTGATAGTGTTTGTGAGCTGCCCTTTGGGTGCTGGGAAGTAAACCTGGGTCCTGTGCAAGAGCAGCAAGTACCCTTAACTCCTGAACTATCTCTCTAGTCCCATTTTATTTAATTAAATTAAACTAATTAATTAATTAATTAATTAATTTGTCTTTTGTCTGGATTTGTGTGGGAATTGTGGTATGAAAGAAATTCACTCCTCAAATAAGCTGCCTTTAGATTTAGCTTTTTTTTTTTTGGTCTTTTTAAGACAGGGGTCTGTCTCCCTGTAGCCCCAGCTGGTCTGGAACTTACTATGTAGACCAGGCTGGCCTTGAACTCACAGAGATCCGCCTGCCTCTGCCTCCTGAGTGCTGGGATTAAAGGCATGCACCACCATGCCCGGCCTTGTTGGGTATTATTTTTTTTATATATATAGAAGGTCTTGCTTTATTGCCCAGGCTGATCTTGAAGTTATAAGTTCAACTGATCCTCAACTCACTTTCCCAAATAGCTGGAACATTTGACTTGGCTTGGCACTCTCTGTCTGTCTGTCTGTCTGTCTGTCTCTCTCTCTCTTTCTCTCTTTCTCTCTCTCTCTCTTTCTCTCTTGAGACAGGGTGCCCTGACTGACCAGGTTGGGTCAGACTCAGAGATCCACCTGCTTCTGCTTCTAGAGTGCTAGGATTAAAGGCATACACTGCCACACCTGGCTTTGACTGCTGTCTTTAATCCACCTCTTAGGAGAGATCAGATACTGGGCTAGAGTGTCACCACACAAGGTTTTGTGGGCATTAGTGAAATGGTCTAATAAGTTTGGGGGCTGGGGAGATGACTCAGTTGGTAACTGCCATGCAAGCCTGAAGGCCTGAGTTTGATCTATAGAACCAATGTAAAAAGGCTGGGTGGGCACTGTGGCATACACTTGTAATCTCAGCACTGGGATGGTGGAGACAGAAGGGTCTTTAGGCTCTAGTTAGCCAGTCTAGCCTAATTAGTGAACTCCAGGTTCAGTGAAGACCGAGTCTCAAAAACAAGCATCTATGGAACAATACACATGCACCTATACATACAGAAACACACATACACAGTTGTACCTATACATACAGAATACATACAGTGCACACACAAATTCTTAGAAAAGTGTGGCTGAGCATTGTAGCACACACCTGTAATCTCAGTACTCAGGGACCAAGGACAGACATTCCAAACATGGAATTCACTGAGTCAGTTCCAGGTTCTTCCCAAAAGAACAGGAAGGGCACAAACCCTGATTTTATCCTAATGTTCCCCCTCCCTAGGAAATCAGAAAGCCTGTTTTCTTTTTGAAGGCCCTTGAGGTGAAGTCTGAAAAGACTTAGCCTAGGGCCTGGCCCATAGTAGGTACTCAAATAATATTAGTTTCTTCCTTTTCTACCCCCCATCAGTATACCCTGCTATTCTATGAGGCTCCTGAATCCCTCTAACTCATTCAATTCTGAAAATATTTATGGCACCTATTACCTGTGCCAGGGGCTGTAACTCAGAAAAGTAAGCCTGGTACTCCCCAGTGAGTGCTCCTTGACCAGGTAGAAAGATAAGAGTAAGATCTAGGAGACAAGAAGATAGATAGTGGGACTAGAGAGATGGCTTGGCCATTAATAGCACTGGCTACTCTTATAGAGGATACAGATTCAGTTCCCAGCACCCATGTGGCAGCTCACAACCACCTGTAACTACACTTCCACAGGGCCTGACACCCTCTTCTGGTCTTTGTGGGCACTGTGTGCATGTGGTATACATACATACACTTAGGTACACACAAACACATAAAATACTTTTTTTTGGAGATAGGGTCTCACCATGTAGTACTAGCTGGCGTGGAGCTTGCTGTGTAGACCAGGCCTCAAATTCACAGAGATCCACCTGCTTCTGCCTCCCCAGTACTGAGATTAAAGACATACTATCATACCCAGCTAACAAAAGAGTCTTAAAAAGGCGGCGGGGGGGGGGAACTGGAGAGATGGC
The DNA here is from genome assembly GCF_000622305.1 of Nannospalax galili. Lineage (NCBI taxonomy): Eukaryota > Metazoa > Chordata > Mammalia > Rodentia > Spalacidae > Nannospalax > Nannospalax galili. Next base: position 47,787 of record NW_008334552.1, on the reverse strand, counting down.
TTGGCGGTTAAGAGCACTGACTGCTCTTATAGAGGACCCAGGATTCCTAGCACCCACATGGTGGCTAACAACTGTCCATAACTCCAGTCCCAGGGAATCCAACCCAGGGAATCCAATGCCTTCTGACTTCTTCAGGCACTGCACAACACAGGTGTATTTACATACATGTAGGCAATATACTCAATACACATAATATAAAAATAATAAAATTTAAAAACTACAGCTGGTGAAGCAGACTGCCTGAGTTTAATCCTAGTTCCTATTTTGGCTGTGCATGTATTTAGCCTCTTTGGACCTACTTTCTTCATCTGTAAGAGAAGTCACACTTCCCTGGCAAGGCTTTTGTAGGATGCAAATGAGTTAACATACATATAAAGCAATTGCCTGTCATGCAATAAGATTCAGTGGGTTATTGCTATATGTGTACATATAAACAAAAACTTCAAAGTCCAGCAAGTCAGGTGCCATACAGAGTCAGCCTACTTGGGTGTTGCTTCCATGGCATAGGCCTCTAACCAGTGTCTGGGGGAATCATGGAGAAGAAACTGCTCAGGTCCCTGACCTTAGTGGCTCACAGTTCTGGCAGTGGAGATAATGACTGCTGAGCACATCAGTGTGCAGAGGAGAACCAGGAACTCAGGCCTGGAAGTGGTGACCAATCTGGACGTTTGAAGGTTTTGCTGAACAACATATTTGAGTTAGATCTGAAGAATGAGTGGCACGGTCATTGCAGCACTGTGATATGAGTGAAGGATGCAACAACCTCACTGGCCAGCAGGAGACTTGTACAAACTGGAAAATTTTGAGATGCTCTCATGATCCTGTGATCTACATGATGAACAGGGTCCAGTCTCTAAAACATAAAGTTGAGCTAGGTTATTTGCAATATGATGATGATGCCAGAATTTTGTGAGACCTTTTGTTTGCCAAGCACTGTTCTAAAGATCTTACATTAATCCGTTTAATCCTCTCAATAGCCCTATAAATGGCTATGTCAGTTGGCTTGACTGTGCTAATCATTTAATTACATTCATGTATACCCAAATATCATGTTGTACACCTTAATATA
>NW_008334552.1:31277-46557 GCF_000622305.1 Nannospalax galili | reverse complement strand
TTTCATTTTTTGCATTTATTTATTATTTCTTTATTTATTTTGTGTGTATGGGTGTATGCATGTGAATGTGCCACAGCATGTGTATGTGATGGTCAGAGGACAACTAGCAGGAGTCAGTCTTCTCCTTCCATCATGTGGGTTCAGAGAATCCAATTCAGGTCCTTAGTCTTGGTGGCCAGCGCTTTTTTACCTTCTGAGTCCTCTCGCTGGCACTAGGTATGCGGTGTTTGGTTTGTTTGGTTTTTGTTTTAAACTCTGAAGCAAAATAGGATATTAGTGCCTGCTGATAGAGGTCATGGCTATAGGAATTATTTTCTGTTTTTGCTTTAGGATTTAATAGCTTTTTAAGTTCTTATTTATTTTTACCATGTTTACTTATTTGTGTGTGTTCATTCATTTAAGTGGGGGGCATGCATGCCACAGCATGCTTGTGGAGGTCCAAGGACAACTTACTGATGTTGAGTCTCTGCTTCTTCTACTGTGTAGGTCCCCAAGGTTGAACTCAGGTCATCAGCTTGGTGGCAGGTACCTTTACCTTGCTGGCCCTTTCATAATTTTTATATGAAATTTTAATTGTAGATCCACATGCAGTTGTAATAAACAGAATAGAGAGATCTCCTCATATACCCTCTACCCAGATTCCCCCAGTGATAATTTTCAGAGCTACATAAGTATGGTAGCCCAGCCAGGGTATGGACAGTGACGTAATCTACCAATTTTATTCAGATTGTTTTTTTCTGTTTTACTTGTACTTAACTATGTGTGTATTTTTGTTCTGTGTAATTTGTCACAGGTGTAGGTTTGTGTGTTCACTATCGTCATTACAATACTGAATGCTTCCTTCATTATAAATATCTTTTTTTAAATTTATTTTATATGTGTGAGTGTATTGCCTGCATGCATGTGAGTACACCCATGTCATGCAGTGCCTCAGAGATCAGAAGAGGGCTTCGGATTCCTCTGGAACTGGAGTTAATGTAGCCGCCATGTGGGTGCTGGGAGTCGAACCTGGGTCCTCTGCAAGAGCAGTCAGTGCTCTTAACCGCTGAGCCATCTCTCCAGCCTCCATTATAAATATCTTTATATTGCAAATTTATTTATTTAGTTATTTTGTCTTTTTGAGACAGGGTCTCCCTGTAGCCACTTCTGGCCTGGAACTTGCTATGTAGACCAGGCTGGTCAACACCCACATCTATAAAACATGCACACCATTGCTAACCCCTGGCAGCTACTAGCCCCTGGCCGTATATTGCAAATTTATAACAACACCCACATCTATAAAACATGCACACCATTGCTAACCCCTGGCAGCTACTAGCCCCTGGCCGTATATTGCAAATTTATAACAACACCCACATCTATAAAACATGCACACCATTGCTAACCCCTGGCAGCTACTAGCTTGTTCTCTACTTCTGTTGTCTTCTCCATTTGATTTTTCATTAGTGTATAGATGGAGTCATCTGGTTTGTAACCTGTTGGGGGTGGCTTTTTTCATTTAGGATCATTCCCTTTGGAGCCATCTAAGCGGTGGCCTGTGTTGATAGTTATTCCTTCTTACTGCAGTGGTGGTTCATGGTATAGCTGTGCCAGTTTGTTGCACCACTTCATAGAGTGACTTGTGGGTTGTTTCCAGTTTAGGGCTGAAATTAATAACACTGCTAGAAACATTGGTGCACAGGTTTGTGTGTAGATATAAGGTTTCATTTCCCTGGGATAAATACCCATGAGTGCCATCACTCGGTCTTATGGTAATTGCGTGTCTAATTTTATAAGAAACTGACTGCAGACTTTTCCAGAGGGGCTATGCCTACTTTATAATGTTCGGAAAAAGATTTCAGCTGGTAGGGCAGATAATTCAAATGGAGAAGAGAAGCATGGAGATGTCTAGAGTCAGAAAGTGCACGTTCATAGGACAGCATAGTGCTTTATATTGCTGGTATGAGGCTGGGTTTAGCTGAAGAGAGAACATTTGTTTACTATCCTTTTGCTTACTGAGCTCTCATATGTTCCAAGCACTGATGTAGACACAATGAAGGTACTGCCACCAGAGCCTGGACCAGCAGAAAACATGATACATGTGAAATGATTACAGAATGCATACTCTGTGATGGAGAACGCATCTAGAGACCTTTGGTCTCTCTCGTGAGGGTTTGGACCATGCTGATCTCATTCTCCCTGGGTCCTGACACATAGTAGACAGTATTTGTCAAGTGTTGAATGACTGTCCTAATCCCATGTGGAGTCCCTGTGAATGGGACCAACATTGCTTCTGTAAGTAGCTTCATGTCTCAGTCCCGACGTGTGGGTAAAAGGGTAAAGGCTTGGTCCAGACACCCCACCCTTGAGTGAATTATCACACCACAGATTAGAAGCCAGCATGGTATATAAAAGGTTGGAATGCTCTACTGTAAATTTTTAATTGTTAAACAAGCAAAAAAGGTTGTAAATTCCGTGTGGCAGGAACAGTATTGCATATTGTGCCTGCTGTCTCCACCAAGGTTTCTTATCAGCCCGTTGAGATTTCACAACCTCTGCATCTCTTGCGTGCTACAGGGGCCTCTCTGCAGGGTCTGAGCCATGGTGCAGTGCCATCCCTTTTCCCATGGGGGTGGAAGCTGGGCTCTCTCAGTGTCTTCTGTCTAACTTCCCCTTATTCCATTTTATGCCTAGATTTTCTCCAAAGGAACACCCAGTGCTCGCACTGCCAGGGGCCCCAGCCCAGTTCCCTGTCCTGGAGGAACACAGGTCACTCCACAAGTACATGGTGTGGTCAGACGAGATGGTGAGGACAGGAGAGGCCCAGATTAGCACCCACCTCATCCGACCCTATGTGGGCATCCATCTGCGCATTGGCTCCGACTGGGTAACTTCTGTTTCCTCTCTCTGGCTGACTCGAACATTTACCTAACCAGAGCCCAGGCCTGTGGTGATTGTCATCAAGTCTCAGCCTGGAGCAGGGAGAACTAACTTGGCCAAGTCTAGGATTATGTCCCATCATCTGCTACCATGCACAGGTCCAAAGCATCTAGAGTACTTGCTGACAAGCTGTCATTTAACAACTGCCATTGTACTCTTGTTTTGCAGATGGATAAACTGAGGCATCAAGTCAGATTCCAAGTCAGGCAGAAAGGTAAAGAGAGGCCCTCAGCCTAGGAGTCCTCTGTCCTAGCTTGGTGGTTAGCTAATAGATTCCTTGTTGAAAAGCAAACTATGGAGACAGGGTGGGGCTCCTGAGAAATGAAGATGTCATCCCCTCAGAATTTGGAGGCTGTCTAAATGTGCAGAACATCATCCGATTATCATCTGTGAAAACATCAGAACCAATATGAATAATCCCCTTTGTTTACCTAAGGAGATGACAGACAGACGATAGATAGATGATAGATAGATAGATAGATAGATAGATAGATAGATAGATAGATAGATAGATAGAAATGCACATCACTGAAAAGTGAAAAATTCTGAAACATAGAAATTGTTTAAAATTCATTAATAGGACGGGAAATGTAGCTCAGTAGTAGAGTGCTTACCTTGTATAGACAAGGCCCCAGGTCTTATCCCTAGCACCACACACACAATTAGTACAGTTGATGAGGTAATATTACAGTTGGCCTCTAGACTCTCCCTGTCCCCCTCCTGTAAGGAAAAGGAACCAGGCTCAGAATAGTTGATGAGTGATTTCAGCCATGTGCATGTTCATGTGTGTACATTCAAGGCATAGCTCCCATCTATTCTTCCTGGTACATAAAAAAAAAATAAGATGCCAAGGACTGGGATACAGCTCAGTAGTACAGTATTTGCCCAGCAAAAGCAAACAAGTGTATGTATGTATGATTGTGTGTATATGTACATATGTGTGTGTATGTATATACATGATGCTCTTTGGTTTTTTTTTTTTGGTATTTTTGAGACAGGGTCTCCCTGTAGTCCCAGGTCTGTAGTCCCAGGTGGCCTGGAACTGGCTATGTAGACGGGGCTAGTCTGGAACTCACAGAGATTAGCCTGCCTCTGCCTCCCAGTGCTGGGATTAAAGGCATACGCCACCACACCCTGCCTATGATGGTATTTTTAAAATAAAGCTAACATAACATGGATACCAAACTTAGATAAAGTCAGCTCAGAAAATTACAGCCATTCTTAATTGATAGACATAGAGATACAGATCTTAAGTAAAATATTAGCAAGTAAAATCTAGTAAGGAGCAGGAAACTTAAGCAAAATCTATCCAAAGGGATGAAATTCACTGTATTAACACCCAAAGAAGAAAAATCTTGTAGTCATCTTAGTAGAGGATAAGAATGCATTTGATGAAAGTCAACACCCATTCATGAGAAAAACTCATAACCAGCCAGAAATAGAATGGACCCACCTTAGCTTGATAAAGCCTATCTCCCTGGAACCCACAGCAAACATGTGCCTCCCAGGGAGCTATCAGAAGGTCCCAAAGAAGCCAGGAATCAGATAAGCCTCCCCTTATCTGCACCACTGTTCACAATTGGAAGTTCTACTGGAAGCTCCAGATAACACAGCAAGACCAGGGGAAAAATGCCCTGCAAAACCAGTATCCCACTCAGAAATAACCATGTGTCTGTTTTGGTGCAGTTCCCTCTTCCTTTTTGTTTTGGAGACAAATTGGCCTCATTACCTAACCAAGGCTGGCCTTGACCTCCTGATGCCCCGCCTCTATCTCACAAATGCTGGGATTACAGGTTGGCCTTGCCACTCCTGACTTTTTCCTTGGTGCTTTAATTTTTTTTTTCCTACATGTATTTTTATTTTTATTTATTTATTCATTTTATTTATTTATTTATTTTGTCTTTTTGAGACAGGGTCTCCCTGTAGCCCCAGCAGTCCTGGAACTCACTATGTAGACCAGGCTGGCCTCTGCCTCGCCAGTACTGGGATTAAAGGCATGTGCCACCACTCTCAGCTTTTTTTTTTCCTACAAGGATTTTTTTGTTTTGTTTTGGTCTTTTTGAGACTGAGACAGGGTCTCTCTGTAGCCCCAGCTTGGAACTCACTATGTAGACCAGGCTGGCCTTGAACTCACAGAGATCCGCCTGCCTCTGCCTCCCAAGTGCTGGGATTAAAGGCGTGCACTACCACGCCCGGCTCTCCTACATGTGTTTTAAGTGTACCCTTGTTGTACAGTGCCTACAGACACCAGAAGAGATTCCCTGGAAACGGAGTTTTCAGACAGTTGTTAGCTGCCTTGTGGGTGTTAGGAACTGAATGGGGGCGGGGGCAAGAGCAGCCAGTCCTCTTCACTGCTAAGCCATCTCTCCAGCCCATTTGGCTTGGTTTTGTTTTTTGAGATAGGATCTCACTAAATATCTCTGGCTGGCCTGGAATTCAAGAGATCTGCCTGCCTCTGCTTCCCAAGTGCTGGGATTAAAGGCACATGCCGCCATGCTAGGCTTTTTTAAAAGTCTTGCTGTTTAATCTTGGCTGGCCTGGAACTTGCTAAGTAGACCAGGCTGGCCTTGTACTCGCAGAGGTTTGTCTGCCTGTCTACCTCATAAGTGCTTTTTAAATTTTTTTTTTTAATTTATTTATTTTTGTCTTTTTGAGACAGGGTCACCCTGTAGTCCCAGCAGACCTGGAACTCGCTATGTTGACCAGCTGGCCTCGAACTCACAGAGATCCACCTGCCTCTGCCTCCCAAGTGCTGGGATCAAAGGTGTGCACCACCATGCCCGGCCCCTAAGTGCTTTTTTTAAAGAAAACATGGGTTTTTAGGACTAGGGGCCCATAGTTATTGGGACTAGGGGTACAGCTCAGTGGTAGAACATGTGCTTCCCTTGCACAAAGCCTTGGGTTCCAGCACAAAAAAGAAAAAAGAGTTGGGTTCCTCCTGTGTGGCCTGCCTTTTTCCATTTACCCATGCCTGCTGTTGAGGTCCAGGGCAGTTGCTTCTCTAACTCTGTGCCCCACCCCTCCCTGTAGAAGAATGCCTGCTCCATGCTGAAGGATGGGACTGCAGGGTCACACTTCATGGCCTCCCCTCAGTGTGTGGGCTACAGCCGCAGCACAGCGACCCCCCTCACCATGACCATGTGCCTTCCTGACCTGAAGGAAATCCAGCGGGCCGTGAAGCTCTGGGTGAGGGCACTGAATGCCAAGTCGGTCTACATTGCCACAGACTCTGAGAGCTATGTGCCAGAGATCCAGCAGCTGTTCAAAGAGAAGGTGCGCCTGGCCAGGAGGATGTCAGCAAGGCGAGAGTGAAAGCCAGTGTCGGGTCCCGCGGCTTCCACTGCCGGCTTTACCTTCTCTCCACCAGCCCTTTGCCTGGTCATGCACTCTTCTCTGATTCCTAACTCCCCTTCTGTCCATAGTTCAACATCTGCTAATTCTCTCCAGTTTCCAGTCCACTTCAGTAGCTCACACATTCCTACTGGGACTTCTCATGGTTCTTTCTCTCTTCCCTTGAGGCACTTTCTAGAATTTTCTCCCAGAAGTGTGGGCTCCTTAAAGACAGAATCCAAAGCTAACCCAGTCTTCTGTTCCCTGAGGTCTACTCTGGTGCTTTGACCTCTGAGGATTGGGACTTGCTTTACCATCACCAGTGTCTAGCACAGTGTCTGACACAGTACAGTTGTTTTGTTAAGTGAGGACATAGAATGAACCCTGGGAAGGGTTCTGCAATAGCTGTAAGGTTAAGGATATGTACTCTGTTTAGTTTTGGTTTTGGTTTTAATACAAGGTCAGGTCTCATATAACCTGGTCTGGCCTTAACCTCCATATGTGGCTGAGATGACCTTGTATTACTGAGCTTGCGTCCATGTCTAAGTGCTGGGATTATAGACCTGTGCCATCATACGTGGCTTGAGCAATACACACTCTGCAGCCAGAAACCTTGAATTCTTCTCATCATGCAGCCAAGCAAAAGTTACTTGACCTCTCTTTGCTTCTGTTTCTTCATGGATAGAGTGGGAAGAACCTGTCTCCTTTGACATTTGTAAAGATCAGGCTTATGTAAAGATATTAAAACACTTCCCAATAATTTTAGCTGTTGTTAATAGTAGAAATAAGTGGTTAGTGAGTAAAGGGAAAAACTTTTCACGCTTAATGAATGTTTCAGGCAGTACTGCACAGACAATAATGTACGCTTGGCAGATGCTTACTGTATCAGCTGAAAGCAATGAGTGGATATGCATCTGTAGGGTAACTGAGTGTCTAGTCAGCATTCAGAGAGACTTCAGAATGACAGAGCCACAAATGCTCAGCAGGCCCTAAGAGGAAGATATTAGAAAGGTGATTTTTCTTTTCCATATGAAGCCAAGAATAATTTAGAGGTTGCCAAGGACTTATTTTAAAATATTCTTAAGTCTCTCACATTTAGGCCAGGTGGTGGCACACGTCTTTAACCCCAGCACTTAGGAGGCAGAGGCAGGTGGATCTTTGTGAGTTCTGGAAGCAGCCTGGTTTACATAGTGAGTTCCAGGTCAGCAGGGGCTACAGGTCTCTTTTTGAGACCCTGTCTCAAAAAGACAAAAAAAAACCCCCAAAACTCTCACATTTACAAATAGATAAGAAAGTATGACTATTTTATTTTTCATATGAATATTTGTTTTATTCATATGAATATTTAAAATCAAGAAAAAAAGTAGCCAACATTGGGAGCCATCGGCTTATGTCCAAGCCCTCCCTTTTATTTTCTTATTCAACCTTCCTTCCTAAAAAAAGGGAAGCCCAGCCAATGAGGAAGTGCTAGATGGGTGTATTCTGGTTTGTCCTGCCATTTCTTAGATAAAAAACTAGCTGCAGGACCTCAGGGTCCTCTCACTCTGCCCCTGCTTATAGTGAGGAAACCAAAATCCCAGGGAGGGGCTGAATTTATCTAAGAGGGCCCGGAGCTGCTTACAGTAGGCAAGACAGAGCCAGTAAGTTTCAGGGAGTGGGTGGGATTGTTTGGGGGATTTTGGCTGAGATTCAACTGGTAGTGTCTTTGCTACAATCCAAACATCAAGGTGATGGTTTGTGACGTCAGAAATCTTGGTGGAACAGCAAAGCACTTCCAGGCAGCTCAGCCCACCCCTCACCTCTATGAAGCCAAAGCATCTGGGGAGTCCCAGGGAGTTTTTATGAGCTTTAGGCTTGATGTGCCTGTTAGGCCTTGAGCCTCTTGCAGTTTCCTACTTCCTGTTCCTGTGCTGGTGCTCTCACCCCCCCACCCCCAACTCTCAGCCCCATTTTCTGTGGGCCCATATCCTACCCTGTTCCTTTTTTTCTTCGTGTGTGTGTGTGTGTGTGTGTGTGTGTGTGTCTGCCTCAGATACCATCTTTTGTTTTGAGATCTCTTTGTTTTGGGTCTCTTGCTGGCCTGAAACTCACCAAGTATGCCAGGCTATCAGGCCAGCAAGCCCCAGGAACTGCCTGTCTGTACCTTTCCCAGTGCTGGGATTATAAGCACACACTATTGCGCAGGCTTTTTTAATGTGGGTTCTGGGGATCAGACTCAGGTCCTCTTGGTTGCAAGGCAAATACTTTATAGACTAGAGCTATCTCTGCAGCTCCCTGCCCTTCTTCTGAGTGCAGCCATTAAGCTATAACCATTAAGCTGGGGACCTAGATCAATGAAATGTGGTCCTGCCCTCAGGGGCACAGCCCAGACTGGGAATAGACTTTGCAGGTGGGCAGGCTGGAGTGGGGGGAAAGTTTGTTCAAACGGAATTTGTTGAGGCCAACTCTAGGCCAGACCTGGCCACAGCAGTGGAGAGCAGACCAATTCAGCTGCAGTCTCAACTGGGTGCAGAACAGAGTGTTAATCAGAGAATCAAGCCAGGTGTGGTGGCGCACACCTTTAATCCCAGCACTCGGGAGGCAGAGGAAGGTAGATCTCTGTGAGTTCAAGGCCAGCCTGGTCTACATCCTGAGTTCCAGGACAGCTGAGGCTACAAAGAGACCCTGTCTTAAAAAAAAAAAAAAAATCAGAGAATCAAGAAGTGAAAACTACAAGCGGAGACTTGGGCTCCTAAGAGGGACAGCAGGGCTTTGAGATGTAGAGCAGAGGGCTCCAGCCTAGTGGGGGTTAGGAAGGGCTTCCCCAGAGTATGCTACACGATCTGAGAAGTGAAGGTAAATAGGAGTTAGCTAGGTAAGAGAGCTTCACCCCTGATAGAGGAGCAGTATATGTAAAGGTCTCCAGGAGGAGCAGGCAGAACTTGGTAGCTAACAGCTAGAATTCCCAAGGACAGTGGGAGTAGGCAAGCTAGCCTCAGCAGGGCCTGGTCAAGCACCTTTGTGATTCGCCATCCTTATCTGAAAGGCAGTAGGGCACTAGTAAAGGGTAACCAGCTAGGAGGACTAGGAGATGGTTGTCTCAGGTTTCCTATGGCACTTCCATAGTGACCAGGAGAGGCAGTGAGGGACAGTGAAGAGGCTGTAGGAGTCAGTCAGATAGGAGAAGGTACTGTCCCGGCCCAGGGAGAGGCAGTTCCTCATAGGAAGGGACTTAACCTTTGTGAAGATCTCAGGGATGGGTAGATTGGGCCTGGGATGGTGCTTGAGAGGACAGCATCCAGGCAGCAGGACTGGGTGGGTGCATGCTTTCTGCCCCTATCTCTAGCATGGAGGCAGCCCTGCAGGCTAGGGCTTTTGAGCAAGGTTTTATGAGCTGAGCCTTGAAAGGCTTCTTGGGAAGATTTTGCTTTTGATGCTGGGAATGGAAGCCAGGGCTTTATGCATACTGAGGTCATACTCTACCCCTAAGCTACATCTCCAAACCTGGTCAGACTTTTAATGGGTGGAGAAAGGCATCGCAGGCAGAGGAATAGGCACAGGTGGAGATGGTGCTGTTAGGGCAGAGGCTAGAGGGGCAACGCTTGGGTGGGCCGGACAGTGGCTGGTCACACTTCTCTTAGACACTGACCCTAATCATTCTCTCCACTCTTATCTAAACTCTCAGTCCAGTGGGGGAAGGTTGAGAGTAAGGCCTACTGGCCTTAGCTGAGCTGGCCTTGGCCTGTAGGCACCTGCTAACACTCTACCCTTCTTCTACAGGTGAAGGTGGTGAGTCTGAAGCCTGAGGTGGCCCAGATCGACCTGTACATCCTTGGCCAGGCTGACCACTTCATTGGCAACTGTGTCTCCTCCTTCACTGCCTTTGTGAAGCGGGAGCGGGACCTTCATGGGAGGCAGTCCTCCTTCTTTGGGATGGACAGGCCCCCTCAGCTGCGGGACGAGTTCTGATCCTGGCTAGAGCCCCCCAGCTAGCACCCAAGGGTGCTCCCAGAACTGTAAGTTCCTTTTCTCTCCTGTCAGAGATGGAGAACAGTACCAGGGGCTTCTTGGAAGGAGACATTCCAGCCCAGGGCTCAGGACCCCCAAACCCCACAGCCAGAGCAGTCCTTACCTCATGTGTTTCTGGGAATGCTCACACCACAGAACAGGTCACACTCTGACCTCTGGCCCACTGTGCTCTGAGCAGCCTACAGTGCTGAACTCTCTCTAGAGCAGTTATTTTATAAAGAGAAAGATTTTTATAGGGTTTTTCTTGAGGGGTAAGGGGCAGGAATGAGGTTGAGATGATCTCATACAGCCCAAGCTGGGCTTGAGCTCCTTATCTTTCTGCCTTTACTTCCCAAGTGCTGGGATTACAGGAATGCACCAACACACCCAGCTGATTTTTACTTTTGATACAGAGTCATGACTACCTTGAACTCTTCTTGTTTTTAGAAAAATCAGTGAAGTTCATTAGCATATACACCTAAAGTGACCTTAACTAAATACAGATGAAACCATGACTGGGTAGATCTATTGGCCATTTCTCCAGGGATCCCCCAAAGTGGCCCTCAGGCTCATCCCCACTGTTAGGCCCCAGCCATTGTCATATACCAGCTCTTTGGGGCGAACACTAGGCAGACAGGAATCAGCAATTGCAGTGTTGTGGGATACTCCCTATATCCAAGGGAGGATAAAAGTCACTCCCACAGCATGTTCCCAACTGGCTGATCCTGTTATTACTCCTAGGCTCAGCCCCATTAGGGCCTCAGCATTTATCACTGGGGGCCAGGTCTGGTGGTCTGCCAGGGTACTCTGAAGCCTGCTCTCTCCAAGACCCCTGTCCCAGCCCCAGATCATCTATTCCCCAAGGGGTATTTGCCAACTTTCTGACATGTAAGTGCCCAGGAGCCATCTGAAGTCCCAGGTTGGAAGCAAATGTGTCGATGCCCTGAGGTATTCCAGTCCTAAGGACTTTCAGCCTTGTGATGTTCTCACACTCCTGAGAGCCTGAGACTTTTGACCATATGCCTCTAAACCCTGTGTCTAACACCCATGGAACTTTACCCTGCCACATATCTCCCTCAGCCTTCACACCTGCAGCTCCATGTAGGGGCTTATTCTTCTGTCAGGGAAGACTGGGTCCAAGGTCACAATAGGCTTTCTACACCAGAGTTGGCATTTACTGCTTAGAACCTCTGCCCAGCTCTAGGCAGAAGGAACTACATAGAAAGGGCCTTTGTAGCTTTCCTTCTTGGGAAGTGTGGGAGTTTTGATCTTGGTGGGCTCAGGGATGGCTTGTCTGTCCAGACTTGCTCTCTACCTCACCCAGAGGAAGGGCCGTAGACAAGGGGTCCTCTGCACTTAACACCTCCTTGGAGTTCAGTTGCCAGGCCCTACATTACACAAGGCACAGGCTTAGAGACTGGGCTCCTGTAGCTATGCAGGCCATCCTGATTGGCACCATGTTCCTGCAGAAAGCATCAGGGCTTTTGAGAGAATTGGCCATGCCTCTGGACAAGTACTTTACTCAGGCCCAGCTTTCTCACCTGTAAGATGGTGGTAGATCTAGGGGCTTGTTAAAAGACTTCAGTCAGCTAACACAGGCACACTGTAAACCTGAAAACAGCAAGGCCCCTAGATGGTCATTGGTGTGACTGCTGCTTTCTGAATACCTGCTCCAAGCCAGGCACTGTGCTGAGTGCTTTTTGGGCATCCTGTTGAGTTTCCACCCAGGCCCTGGTATTAGCCTTTTCTTCCTGACAAAAAACAAATGCTCAGAGAACTCTACTTTTCCCAAGGCTGCATGACTAGGGATGGTGAGCCAGGTCTGACCTCTCAAAGTCAGTTCTGTCAGCCGTGTGCTCTGCTGCCGTTGCCTCCCAGGATGCACCATGCACTGTGCACAGGGCTGTGGAGGCTGTAGGAAAAGGATCAGCCACTGGCTTCTACTGCATACCTGCTAGGGCCTTCCTGGAGCTAGCTCTAGGAGGAGCTCACACAAGAAAAAGGAAGCCCATATGTAGCTTCTGGCCCCTTGGATAGTTACCTAGTTCAACATTCATTTTGTGGGTATTTATTGATCACCTACTGTGTGCTGGACTCTGCTAGGTAGAAGGGGTGCAGCAGAGAAACAGTTCTCTCAAAGGATTTGCATTCTAGAAAGGAAAGCAAAGTAAGTGTACTGTGGAGGAAAGTGCTATGAGGAAAAATCAAGGGTACAGGGGAACAATTTTAAGTAAAAGGAGTTTTCTTTAGGAGTGAAGGAGAAAACTCAAGACAACAAAGTAGCACATTCCCAGCAGAAAGGATGGTGTGTGCCAAGGCCCTGGGGCTGGAATTTGTGCCTGTAAAGAGCAGCAAGGAGTCAGGGTAGCAGGTTGAGGGGCTGGGAGTAGTTGGTGACACTCACCTAGGCTTGTCTTCTTGGAGAGCACCAAAGGCCTTTCTTCACAGGTTCTGGACAGAAGAAGGGGAATCCAGTGATTGTGAAGGACCCTTTAGCAAGCAGGTGGAGAGGAAGTGGAGGGGGTGGGGATAGCAGAGACTGGTGTGCAACCAGGGTTGAGCAGTCAGGCTTCACGCACCTCTGCACTAGAATCCTCCCAAGAGGTAAAGACCGTTGTGCTGAGTATGGTAGAAGATGGTCAGGTTCTGAGTATGTCAAGTTATTTTTATGACTCACTTTAAAAAGATACCAGTCTTTATCATTTTAATCATGCAGTATTTACAGTTTAGTGTCTCAGTTTACTTAACAGCATATCATATTTCCCCTGTTAGCACATAGCCTGCGTAATTTTAATCCTATAAACTTCTAATTGAGAGGATTCCATAGTTTATGTATGGTTTGCCTTTTATGAGACCTGAATGCGTTCCCAGTTTTTTACTATTGTGATTTGAAAAATGTTACTTGCAAAGATCTGTATTTAAAATACAGATGAAAAATTCCCAGAAGTGGATTTGTTAGATACAAGACTTAAAATTCTTATCATGAGAAAATTTAAATAGGAACAAAAATTGTTAATAAACAGCTTGCAATTTTAACAATTGTCAGCCTTTTACTGGTTGGTATCATTTACTCCCCCACTACCAGGTCTGTTTGTCCTCTGGAATTTTCTTTTCTTTTGGTACATAATGTAGCTGAGGCTGGCCTTAAACTCCTGATCCTCCTGCCTTATCCTCCCAAGTGCTGGGGTTATAGACAAGAGTCACCACACATGGAGTTTTTAAAGCTTGTACGCATGGGTGCATAGGGAAGAGCCAACAGGGATGCTGCCACATGGGAAGGAGGGAGAGGAGCTCAGCATGCTGCCAGGGCTGGGGCCCGAGCCACAGGGACAAGTTGGCCTCATGACGGTTGTTCCTCTCCTGTAATTTGCCTCCAAATCCCAGGTGCTCGCCTTTCTGTGAATCCTACAGGACAAGGCAGCTTGCTGAGAGCCACCCACACCTGACAATACAAGTGGGAGCAGAGGGCCCAGGAATCTGTATTTCTCACGAGCACCTACCTGGAGGAGCTACTTAGAAACACAGAATAGAGAATCCCAAGGACTGGAGAGATGACTCAGAAGAGCACTGTCTGTTCTTGCAGAGGACCAGGGTTCAGTTCCCAGCACCCATATGGTAGCTATCAGCCATCCATAACTCCAGTTCCAGGGGATCAGATGCCCTCTTCTGACCTCCGTGGGCATTGCACAACATGGGTGCATTTACATACATGCAGGCAACACACTCATACATATAAAAATAATAAAGTATTTTTTAAAAACAATACATCCTCCCAGCCAGCCAAGCCTTGTGGCTCATGCTTATATAATCTCAACTACTTCAGAGACAGGCAACTTAATTGAGACCCTGCCTCAAAATGAAAAGGTTCGGGGGTCTTATGGCCATTGCGTGCATGTGACACACTTAACTACATGCAGGCAAAACATGCACAAAGTAGAAATAAAGATTTAAAAGTAGATTTTAAGAAGCTGGGGGTGTAGCTCAGAATGTCTGCTTGCTATAGGTAAGACCCTGGATTTAATCCCCAGTAATATAAGAAAAAAAAAAAGGGTAGTATTCCAGTTACACACTAGATTAATGGCAAAGCTGGGTCTTATACACAAGCCTTTGGATGACAAGCCTGGTGTATTTCCCAAAGGATCATCCAGTCTCAGACCCTCTTTTCATAGTTGAAGAAAGACAGGGTTCACTGCCATAAGTAGGCAGTTCTCTGCCTCTTCCTGTCCCCCAGCCCTACATCTTTGGCTCCAGGCCTTGGCCTCTCTAGTCCCCTAGAGGCAGAAGGGAGTTCCATCCCAGTAGACTAAGTACTCAGGGTTCCTGTTTGTTCTCTGGCTACAGCTGGGAAGATGGTCTCACCTTGAGCAAACAGCCTGGGAAAGTCAGGGGAGGTGGAAAGGAAACTTCTAGAAAGGCACTGTGTAGAGGGTTGCCAGAGTCACTCCCAAGACTGCTTCGGCCCCCTGCCAAGGCCCTCCAAGACTCCCAAAGCATTTCGAGGCACAATTCTGTGATTCTTCTGACAGCCCTGTGTCCACTGATGGCTCACAGTTGAAGAAACAGCTTCAGAAAGGGTGTGTGGCTTCCTGAGATGGTATCGCAGTTATCACCACTTACCTGTGGTGTGTCAGCTTTGATGGCAGTATTAACTCTCCCAATGAGCCTACAAAGCGGAATGAAGTCACACATTGGCTTAACAGGCTGGGACCAGCATGAATATGTACAACTTTTTTTGTCTTTTTTTTTTTTTGAGACAAGGTTTCCCTGTAGATCCAGCTGTCCTGGAGCTTACTATGCAGACCAGGCTGGCCTTGAACTCACAGAGATCGCCTGCCTCTGCCTCCCAAGTGCTGGGATTAAAGGCGTGCGCCACTACGCCTGGCTTGTATGTGCAATTTTTAAAAATGGAGTTGGGGGGCTGGAGAGATGGCTCAGCAGTTAAGAACACCGGCTGTTCTTGCAGAAGACCTGGGTTTAAATCTCAGCACCCACATGGCAGCTAACAACTGTCCACAACTCCAGTCCCAGGGGATCTGACAGCCTC
>NW_008334552.1:21347-31243 GCF_000622305.1 Nannospalax galili | reverse complement strand
TGTATGTGTGTATTGCCTGCATGTAGGTAAGTGCACCCATGTCGTGCAATACCTGTAGAGGACAGAAGAGGCTGTTAGATCCCCTGGAACTGGAGTTACAGACAGTTGTTAGCTGTCATGTGGGTGCTGGGATTCGAACCCAGGTCTCCTGCAAAAAACATTCAGTGTTGTTAACCACTGAGCCATCTCTCCAGAGAGCCCCAGTATGTACAGTTTTAAGTTTGTAATGTGTCTGTTAAAAATTGAGCTGGGTGTGGTGGCGCACGCCTTTAATCCCAGCACTCCAGAGGCAGAGGCAGGCGGATCTCTGTGAGTTCAAGGCCAGCCTGGTCTACATAGTGAGTTCCAGGACAGCTGGGGCTACAGGGAGACCCTGTCTCAAAAAGACCAACAAAAAAAAAAAAATTGAGAAGCAGCAGCCAGGGGTCTGGGGAGATGACTCAGTGGGTAACACCCCATCATACATACCCACATGCAAACACCACAAATCACACACACACACAGAGAAAAAAAAAAACTGGGTATGGTAGTATACTGAGGAGGCAGAAACAAGAAGATTGCTGTGAGTTTGAGCCCAGTCTGGCCCTCATAGTAATTTCCAGGCCAGTCTGGGCTACATAGTGAGACCCTATCTCAAAAAACTGAAAACAGCAACAAAAAGCAAGCAAACAAGCAGAAAGAGAATAAATTTGGTCTCCATACTCTTGGACTTGACTTTAAGGTGAGATGAGGCTGCTGAAGACTTGTCTCTCTCTTACAGATGCAAAGCCAGACCTTCCCATGGGCCAGTGACCTGTTTGAATTGTACAGTAGCCTGTGGCTGAGCTGGATTTATCTGAAGCCTCCCAGGCTGCACGCACATAGCCGACACAGTACAGCATCCAAGTGGAAATCCAAGTGTTCAGATCTAAGTCCACTTTCTTCTCTCTATGCTACATGAAAACTCAGTGAAGCAGACGGTGCAGGGGACAGCCATGGTACTGGGGAAGAGGAAACACACACTTCTTTGGAAGACCATATGCCCTGTCAATAAAATTACTGTTTGGGCTTCCAGTTCCACTTCTAGAAATACCCTTTGTTAGGGTTAAAAACAGCAACTATTAATGTCTCCAAATAAGTTAAATGGATTTTCTCTATTGTCTGTTCATAGGATGGACTATGCAGCAGATGATGAGAACAAAAATTATCTACATATCTCTAAGGTGGAAAAAAAATGTGTGTGTGTTTTAAGAGCCAGGAAGTACATTTTATATTTTTTTTAAAAATAGGGGCCAGGCCAGGCATGGTGGTGCAGTTCTTTAATCCCAGAACTTGGGAGGTAGAGGCAGGAGGATCTCTTGTGAGTTTGAGGCCAGCCTGCCCTACATAGACAGTTCCAGAGCAGTTAGAGCTACCAAAAAAGGGTGGACTGGAGAGATGGCTCAGCATTAAGAGCACTGGTTGCTGTTGTAGAGTACCCAGGCTTGGTTCCCAGCAACTACATGGCAGCTAACAACCATCTGAAACTTCAGTATCAAGGGATCTGATGCCCTCTCCTGACCTCTGTGGGCATTTCATGCATGGATGTACTTGTATATGTGCAGACAAAACACTCACAGACATAAAAATAAATAGGGACTGGAGAGATGATCCAGCAGTTAAGAACACTGGCTCCTCTTCCAGAGGACCCAGGTTCAGTTCCCAACAGTCATATAGTGGCTAACAACCATCTGTAACTCCAGTTCCAAGGGATCTGACACCCTCTTCTGGCCTCCACAGGTTTGCATGCATGTGGTATAATTACAGTAATTATAATTGTGGTATAATTATGCAGGCAAAATATTCATATATATTAAATAAATAATTTTTAATAAAACCAAAAATAGAGGCTGGAGAGATGGCTCAGAATGTAAGAGCTCTGGCTGCTCTTGCAGAAGACCTGGTTTTGAATCCCGGTACCCACATGGTGGTTAACAACTGTTCATAACTCCAGTTCCAGGAGATTCAACAAGCTTTTCTGGCCTCAGTGGGCATTGCACGCCAGGAGTGCACTTACACATATGCAGGTACTCATACACATAAACTAAAAATGATTTTTTTTAATTTAAAAATAAAACCAAAAATGTGTACACACACACACATACACAGAGAGAGAGAGAATGAGAGAGAGATAGCTCAACAGGTAAAGGCACTTGCCACCAAGTCTCATGACCTGAATTTGATCCCTAGAACTCACGTGGTAGGAGGTAAACGGAGAGAACTGACACTGATTCCTGAAGGTTGCCCTGACCTCCTCATGTTTGTCATGGCGCACGTACACACACACACACACACAGAGTAAATAATTGGCCTGGGGAGATGGCTCAAATTGGTAAGTACTTGCCACACAAGCATGAGAACCTAAGTTTGATCCCTATCACCCATAAAAAAAGCTGGGTGCCTCTGTGCACCTGTAATCCCAGTGCTGGAGTGGCAGAGACAAGAAGATCCAAGGGGCATACCAGGCAGCTAATCTAGCTCTCGGTGAGCTCCAGGTTCAGTGAGAGACCCTGTCTCAAAAAAAGAAAAAAAGGGGCCGGGCATGGTGGCACATGCCTTTAATCCCAGCACTCGGGAGGCAGAAGCAGGCGGATCTCTGTGAGTTCAACAGAAGCAGGCGGATCTCTGTGAGTTCGAGGCCAGCCCGGTCTACATAGTGAGTTCCAGGACAGCTGGGGCTACAGGGAGACCCTGCTCTAAAAAAAAAAAAAAACCAAAAAGACCAAAAAAAGAAAAGTAGAGACCAATGGAGAAGACACCTGGCACCAGCCTCTGGCCTTCACCACACATGTATGTGTGCACACACCTACAGACATCCAAAACACAGAGCATCAAGAAAGAAGCATAGGAGCTGGAGAGATGGCTCAGAAGTTAAGAGCACTTGCTGCTCATGCAGAGGACCTGAGTTCGGTTCCTAGCACCCATGTCATGAATGGCTCACAATCACCTGTAACTCCAGCTCCATGGGATCCAATCCTTCTGTCCTCCAAGGGTACCTGCACACATGTGCACAGACACACACAGACATACACACAGATTTTCGTTTTTGTTTTTGTTTTGTACTTTTTGAGACAGGGTCTCCCTGTAGTCCTAGTTGGCCTGGAACTCACTATGTAGCCCAGGCTGGCCTTGAATTCACAGAGATCTGCCTGCCTCCGCCTCCTGAGTGCTGGGCCTAAAGGCATGCACCACTACGCCTGGCTAGGTTTTAGGGGTTTTTTTTTGATTTTTTGAGACAGGGTCTCCCTGTAGCCCCAGCTGACCTGAACTCACTATGTAGACCAGGCTGGCCTTGAACTCACAAAGATCTGCCTGCCTCTGCCTCCCAAGTGCTGGGACTAAAGGAGTGTGCCACCACACCCGGCTGTGTTTTAAAACTTTAAAAATTAATTAAACAGAATGCAGACAGACTAAGTGAATTTCAGCTAGCTGAGGCCATACAGGAAGACTCAGAGAGGAGCTGGGGATGGGCTGGAATTTTCAACAGAATGAGAAAAGAGCTGGAAAGCCAACTCTTGTGACTGTTCCCAGCACTTCTGAAGCCATCTGACAACAAAGAAGCAAAAGCATCCCACCTCCAAATTCTGAGGACTATCAGATGGTCCAGTGAGTTGCCACTTTATTAGACCCAGGTTTTCAGAAAGACTGGGCTGTCCTCCACAGGTCCTGGTGGTGATGCTTCTTCAGATCTGCTGAGTCACACCCCTGGGGGTGAGGCTTCTGGGAAATGCTTTATGTTGTTGCCCTCCTCCGTGTTTACCTGGTGATGCTTGAGGTCCAGGGCTGCTGATCTAGAGGGTTAGATGCAGAAACCTGCCAAACCTGCCTGCCTTCCACTGGGCATTTCAAAGGAAAAGTCCTAACCCTGGAATGAACCACGAATTTCAATTAATTCTGACAATTAAATATAGAGTGCAGGATTTGCCATCTGGTGATGGATGGGTTTTCCAGTCAACTCCAGTTAGGAGAGGAGAGTTGGGGAGGAAAGCATCTTCTCTGTCAGGCTAGCTACTGTACGTTGTTAGGCTTCTTTGAGGTGAACAGAAAGTGAGTATAAGAGCTCAGCTCTTAGGCTGAGCGTGGTGGTGCACGCCTTTAGTCCCAGCACTCAGGAGGCAGAGGCAGACAGATCTCTGAGTCCAAGGCCAGCCCGTCTACATAGTGAGTTCCTGTACAGCTGAGGCTACAGGGAGACCCTGTCTCAAAACCGACAAAAAAAAAAAGAGCTCAGCTCTTGGGCTGGAGAGATGGCTCAGCGGTTAAGAACACTGGTTATTCTTGCAGAAGACCTGGGTTTGAATTCCAGTACCTACATGGCAGCTAACAGCTCTCCGTAACTCCAGTCCCAGGGGATCCAACAGCCTCTTCTGACCTCCTCAGGCATTGCAGGAGGGGTGCACTTACCTACATGCAGGCAGTACACACATACACATAAAATAAAAATTAAAAAAAAAAAAGAGCTCAACTCTTCCTCAGTCCAGTGCTCCCTTCCATTCCCCCATCCCCTCGTGTTTCTAGAAGATCTGTGCTATTTCAGGACAGTGTTTCCCTGCCTTGGTTCTTCCAAGACCCAGCATCTCCATTTTGGCCTAATCCATAACCCATCATCACATCCCTTAATTTCTTTTTTAAAGTATTCTGTTTACTTATGAATTTGACCCCATCCTTAAGCAGAGAAAGGTTTGATCATCTAGCTGCATATCCCATCCTACAATGCAAAAGAAAGGACCTAAATTTCTGCTAACCGAGCCCCGGGCACTTGCCAAGGCCCCCCAGTTGAGGGCACTTAATGGTACCTGGGAGGCTTGCCAGGGAGAGGCTTTGGAGGAAGTCCATGCTGCTGCCAGCTGTCCACTCAGGAAGACAACCCACATCTTCCCACGGCCTCCAGACTAGACCGGCTCTTGGACTGCAGCATTCAGCACTTTGTTTTTGAGATAAGGTCTCACTGTGTAGCCCTGGATAGTCTAGAACTCACTGTGCAGACCAAGCTGAACTTGAACTTGCAGTGATCCTCCTGCCTCTTCTTCTCACAAGCCAAAATTACAGGTGTGCACCACCACTCCCTGTTTTAAAGTGTGTGTGTGTGTTGTATATAATATGTATGTTATGTATAATATATATGGAGATCAGAGGGAAAGCTCAGGCTTTCCACTTTATTTGAAATGGGGTTCCTCTTTTTATTCACTACTGCATACTAGCTAATCTCTGTGTTTAAGGCAATTCTCCTGCCTCTGCCTTCCATCTCCTGGGAGGGGCTCACTGGGATCATAGATGGCATACAATTGTTTTGGGTTGGTTTTTTTTTGGTCTTTGTGAGACAGGGTCTCCCTGTAGCCCCAGCTGTCCTGGAACTTACTATGTAGACAAGGGTGGCCTCAAACTCACAGAGATCTGCCTGCCTCTGCCTCCCAAGTGCTGGGATTAAAGGTGTGCTCTACCACGCCTGGCCAGATGTGTACAATTGTAACCAGCTCTTACATGGGCTCTGTGCAGCCAAACTCAGGTCATCAGTCTTATGTGGCAAGTGGTTTAGCTACTGAACCATCTCTCCAGTCCCTTCGCCTTATTATTTGAGACAGGGTCTCAATGAACCTGGAGCTCACCAATTCACCTAGCCAGGCTGGCAGTGAGCTCCTGTCTCTGCCTCCCTTGCACTGAGATTACAGGTGCATCCTGTCATACCAGCTTTATTTTTTACATGGGTCTGGGGATTAAACTCAGGTCCTTATACTGGAATAGCAAGCATTTTACCAACTGAGGCATTGTCCTAGCTCCAGATTATTTTTAACAGAACATAAAAATTGTACATGTGGCCAACAAGATGGCTCAGTGGGAAAAGGTACTTGAAGAGAGAGTCTGGCCCCCGAGGTCAAGTCCTGGAACCCAGGTAAAGGTGAAAGAACTGACTCCACAAAGCTGTCCTTTGACCTCTACACACTTGTGATAGCATCCACCACCCCATCATAACCACCCCGTCATACACCACCCCATCATACACCACTCCATCATGCACAACCCCCATCATACACCACCCCATCATATACAACCCCATCATAACCACCCCGTCATACACCACTCCATCATACACCACCCCATCATGCACCACCCCCATCATATACAACCCCATCATACACCACCCCATCTTACACCACCCCATCATACACCACCCCATCATATACAACCCCATCATAACCACCCCATCATACACCACCCCGTCATACACCACCCAATCATACACCACCGCATCATACACCACCCCATCATACACCACCCCATCAAACACCACCTCATCATACACAACCCCATCATACACCACCCCATCATACACCACCCCATCAAACACCACCTCATCATACACAACCCCATCATAACCACCCCGTCATACATCACCCCATCATACACCACCCCATCAAACACCACCTCATCATACACAACCCCATCATAACCACCCCATCATACACCACCCCATCATACACCACCCCATCAAACACCACCCCATCAAACACCACCCCATCATACACCACCCATCATACACCACCCACCATACACCACCCCATCATACACCACCCCATCATACACCACCCCATCAAACACCACCTCATCATACACAACCCCATCATAACCACCCCGTCATACATCACCCCATCATACACCACCCCATCAAACACCACCCCATCATACACCGCCGCATCATACAGCACCCCATCATACACCACCCCATCATACACCACCGCATCATGCACAACCCCCATCATACACAATAAGTAAATTTGGAGGGTTTAAATTTTTTATTTTTATTTTATGTGTATGAGTGTTTTGCCTATGTGTATTTTAAGTGCATCACATGCATGTAGTGTCCGTGGAGGCCAGAAGAGGGCATCAGAGCCCCTGGAACTGGAGTTATAGATGGTTGTTAGCACCATGTGGGTACTGGGAACTGAACCCAGGTTCTCTGCACTAGCAGCAAGTGCTCTTAACTGCTGAGCCATCTCTCCAGTCTCATTTTAAAATTATTTTATTTTGCCAGGCGTTGTGGCGCAAGCCTTTAATCCCAGCACTCGGGAGGCAGCGGCAGGCGGATCTCTGTGAGTTCGAGGCCAGCCTGGTCTACATAGTGAGTTCGAGGACAGCTCGCCTCGAACTCACAGAGATCTGCCTGCCTTTGCCTCCAGAGTGCTGGGATTAAAGGTGTGTGCCATCATGCCTGGCTTAAAATTTTATTTATCATTATTTTATGTGTATGAGTGTATTGCTGGCATGAATGTGGGTGCACCCATGATGTGCACCATGCCTGCAGAGGACAGAAGAGGGTGTTGGATTCCCTGGAACTGTATTTATGGACAGTTGTTAGCTGCCATGTGGGAGCTGGAAATCGAACCCCGGTCCTCTGCCACAGCAGCCAGTGCTCTTAACGCCTTACCTGCTTTTTTACACCCAATTCTCCACCTGGGAACAGAATATATGCTAGTCTTTCATTTTCATTTGACCAGCTGTATCTCCTCTGTATGTAGACCCAAACCAGAGAGGCACAAGCCTCCATTCAAACAATGGTGCAAGTGGTATAATCAAGTTTGTTCTGGGTCTGACTGCTGGTCTCAGGGATGTTAGGCATAAGGCAAAAAATCCAGTTTTGACTGTCATTCAATTTGTCTGCAGTGATTGTTAAGTCTTCCAAATTCCAACAATGAATAGATTCAACTACTAATTAATTTCCTATAGAAGACTTTTCTTACACTGCAAAATACTTGGAGAAAACAAATGCCTTGTCAGTGGCCCCATAAGGGTTCAGATGGCATCCTAGCCAGTGCCTTTAATCCCAGCAATTAGGAAGCAGAGGAAGGAGAAACAAAGTTCAAGCCAGTCTCAGCTACAATATGAAGTCCAGGACAGCTGGGGCTACAGGGAGACCCTGTCACAAAAAAAAAAAAAAAATTGTACATATTCACACTAGTCCCAGCCTGTTAAGCCAACATGTGACTTCATTCCGCTTTGTAGGCTCATTGGGAGAGCTAACATTGCCATCAAAGTGACACACCACAGGTGTGTAGTGATAACTGTGATACCATCTCAGGAAGCCACACACCCTTTCTGAAGCTCAGTTTCTTCAACTGTGAGCCATCAGTGGACACAGGTCTGTCAGAAGAATCACAGAATTGTGCCTCGAAATGCTTTGGGAGTCTTGGAGGGCCTTGGCAGGGGACCGAAGCAGTCTTGGGAGTGAGTCTGGCAACCCTGCTACACAGTGCCTTTCCAGAAGTTTCCTTTCCACCTCCCCTGACTTTCCCATGCTGTTTGCTCAAGGTGAGACCATCTTCCCAGCTGTAGCCAGAGAACAAACAGGAACCCTGAGTACTTAGTCTACTGGGATGGAACTCCCTTCTGCCTCCAGGGCACTAGAGAGGCCAAGGCCTGGAGCCAAAGATTAGGGAAGAGGGGGTGGGGAAAAGCAGAGAACTGCCTGTTTGTTGCAGTGAAATCTGCCTTCTCTTCATAGGTGAAATGAGGGGTTGAGACTGGATAATCCTTTGGGAAAGACACCAGGCTTGGTATCCAAAGGCTTGTGTACAAGACCCAGCTTTGTATTAATCCAGCGTAGGTGCGTATGGTCCACTTGATGTTCTCATCTGTAAAATGAGAACACA
Organism: Nannospalax galili; assembly: GCF_000622305.1. Taxonomy (NCBI): domain Eukaryota; kingdom Metazoa; phylum Chordata; class Mammalia; order Rodentia; family Spalacidae; genus Nannospalax; species Nannospalax galili. The sequence goes on along the minus strand of NW_008334552.1, from coordinate 22,580 downwards.
GAGTTAACTGATGAATCATTTTGAGGGGCTGGGGCGATGGCTCAGTGTTGAGGTACCTGCTTTGAAGGCATGAGGACCTGAGCTGGGATCCCCAGGATCCCCATGAAAATCTATGTGTGGCAGTGTGCATCTGGAACCCCAATGCTGGGGATATGGTGACAGGAGGATCCCTGGGGCTTGCTGACCAGCCAGTCTAGCTAAAACAGAGAGAGCTCTATGTTCAGTAAGAGACCCTGTCTCCAAAATGAGGTGGAGAACCATAGATGAATACACCCAACATTGACCTCTGACCTCCATAGGTGCATGCCCAGGTGAGCTCACCTGCATACCCCCACCCACACCCATACCCAAGAGTCATTATGAATTAAGTCCCTGCTCCAGTGGATACTGTGTTTCATGTGGGAGCAAGAGTTAGGAGGATTGCAAGTTCTAGGCCAGACTGGGCTGCTTAGTGAGACTGTCTCAAATTAAAAAGCAAGGAAATAAAAAATTATTTCATGTCACTCATTTTTCACGTGTCAGGCATTTGAGCGCATCGAGGCCGAGCCTTCCTGGCTGAGGATCCTTGTTGGGGTTGTAAGCAGATCAGGCTGGGGCTTCACTCAACTGAAAGCTTAGCCAGGGCCAAAGGCATCACCTTTAAGGACCCCAGCTGGCAAGCTGGAGCTGGCAGTTGGTGGGAGGCCATGGCTCCTCTCAGGTGGAGCTTCTCTGGGTCCTTGTAACAATGGGTCAACTTCCTCAAAGTGTGACTCTAGACACCCAGACCAAACTGCCATGCCTTTTTTATGACGTAGCTTCAGAAGTGACTGTCACGTCTGTCATTTTGCTGGGACTGAAGGCTAACCCTGTGAGAGGGGGACACCAGGTCACAAGTTTGAGGAGACAAGGATCACTTTGGACCACCTTAGAAGCTGGCTACCACAGATTTCAGTTTGTCTTAATTGGCAGAGAGTAAAATTTATCCTTTTCTTTCTCTGCTTTGTGTGGAGGGCACAGATAGATCTATGAATTTTCACACATGTAGATTTGCATAACCAACACCACAAACAGGATGCAGAGCAGTTCTGTTGCCTGAAAAAAAAACCCTTGCATTTCCCTTTGTAGTGACACAGTCCTCCCATCCCCAACCTGGGGCAACCACAGACCCCTCTTCAGTTTTTACTTTTCACATACATTAGGTCCTATAGCAAGTAACCTTTTTTTTTTTTTTTTTATTTTTTTAAAGTAGCG
>NW_008334552.1:8135-21107 GCF_000622305.1 Nannospalax galili | reverse complement strand
GTGGTTATAAACAATAGAAATCAGCCAGGCTAGGTGGTACCACACCAGGGCTGGGGATATAGCTCCGTAGTAGAGCCTTTGTTCAGCATGCCAGTGTTCTGAGTTTGAGTCACAGTACTACAAACAAATCCAAGCAACAAAAAAGTCAGAAATCTTTTTCTTTCCTTCTTCCCCTTCCTCCTTCCCCTCCCCCTCCCTCTCCCCTGTCCCTCTCCCCTGTCCCTCTCTCTCCTCCTCCTTCCCCCACCTATGATTGCATTCCACTATGTAGTCCATGCTGGCCTCAAACACAATTCAGCCTCAGCATCAGCCTCAGTGCTGGGATTATAGGTACGTACCACCAAGCTGGCTTCAAAACCTGTTTCTTACAATTTGAGAGGGTGGGGAAGCCAAGATCTTGGTACCATTGGATTCAGTGTCTGGGCCTTCTGGCCATGCCCTCTTCAAGGTGGAAAGAACAAGCCTCTCCTCAGAGCCTCTTCTCCAAGGACACTCATCCCATTCACGAAGGCTTTGCTTTCATGATCGGATCATGTCCGAAACATGAGCCCATGGGAACCAAACCCATGGATCTTTTAAAATAACATTTAATTTGCATTTTTATTTGTGTGTGTTTAAATTTTAAAATTTTTAAATAAAAAAAAAATTAAAGCCAGGCATGGCAACACCGCCCTCTGGACTCCACATACATGCACATGACACCCCCCACACAAATAAATCAGTGTAATTTTAAAAAATAAAGGTGGAGGGGCTGCTCTTACTCAGCAGGTAAGAGCACTGGCTGCTCTTGCAGAGGATCCAGGTTTGATTCCTAGCACCCACATGGCAGCTAACAGCCATCCATAACTCCTTCGTCCTTCCATTTCTTCTGTTCTCATTGTCCACACCCCAATTCCTGTCATAGGAGCCCAAGAGGCTGTGTGTATCCTTACTGTCTCTGTGCAGGTGCCCCCTCCTTGCCTTGGGCCTTCACCCACATAGGCATCAGTTGCTTTCCTCATGGTGACTAAAATCAGCTGGGCAGTGTTGCTTGCACAGTGTGCATTGCACGACACGGGTGGACGTACATGCAGGAAATACACTCATACACATAAAATAATAAAAAAAAATTTTTTTTTGGTCTTTTTGAAGCAGGGTCTCCCTGTAGCCCCAGCTGTCCTAGAACTCACTATGTAGACCAGGCTGGCCTTGAACTCACAGAGATCCACCTGCCTCTGCCTCCCAAGTGCTGGGACTACAAGCGTGCGCCACCAAGCCTGGCTTATTTTTTTAAATTAAATAAAGGTGAGGCCAACCTGGTCTACATAGTGAGTTCCAGGCCAGCTGGGGCTACAGGAGACCATGAATCAAAAAGACCAAAAATAAATAAAATTAAGGTGAAAAGTGGTTGAGAAAAGACACCCACTATCTATCTTGGGCCTTCTCATGCACACACACATGTGTGCATATACAATATCATACATTAAAAACCCCCTGACACACACACAAACAAAAAGGACAGGTGATGTTTTCTACAACTATGTGAGGGGAGAAGCCCCTGCTCCCAAATGTGACATGAGATGTGGGGATGCTGGGGATGGCTAGAGCCCTGACAGGAAAAGGCAGCATCTGCTGGAAAAGAAGAGCATGCTTCCTCATAGGCACTGACAGGGAACAGATTCTCCTGGGCCAGGGGATCTGAGAGAGGGGCCGGGGCATATGTGCTTTTTCCCAAGATCACCGCATTGCTGCACATAAGGTAGGAGATACAGAAGAGGTTGGGTCCAGATGTAGGAATGACAAAGATCTCTAGTTACATCCCTTTTTGAACCATGTGTATTATCTCTTGGTGCAAATAAATCAACCGTGAGGACAACAGACAATTGGCTGAGGGTTAGGAATTTGGAATCAATCTTGCTGGGTGCTTGAAGCTCAAGATTTCTTTTTTTTTTTTTTCTTTTTGGTCAGGTTGCAGTTAAAATGGTGACCAGGGCTGCATCAGCTAAAAGGCTTGACTGGGGCTGGAAGATCTGTTTTCAGAATGCTGAACTCACCTGGCTAGTGGCTGGAAGTTTCAGTTCAGTTCCAAACTGTTAACCAGAGGCCTCAGTTGTTATTCATGTGGGCTTCTTCACTGGGCTCTCAATATGGTGACTTGCTTTTTCCATAGCAAAGGTTCCAAGAGACAACAGAAGACCCACATGGAAGATGGTGTGTCTTCTGTAACCTAACCTCATAAGCAGCCTGTGACTTCTTCTGCCATGTTCTATTGGTCTCATAGATCACTTCTGGGTCAGTGTGGGAAGGGCCCAACACAGTTTAATATAACGTGCAATCATTGAGCGTCATCATGAGGACTAGCCACTGTGACATGCTAATGTATCGCCAAATTCAAGTTGCTTTTAAAAATATTTTTTATTATTTTTTTATATGTATGTGTATATTGCCTGCATATATGTAAGTACACCCATGTCATGCAATGCCTGCAGAGGACAGAAGAGGCCATTGGATCCCCTGGAACTGGAGTTACGGACAGTTGTTAGCTGCCATGTGGGTGCTGGGATTTGAACCTGGGTCTTCCTCAAGAACAGCCAGTGTTCTTAACTGCTGAGCCATCTCTCCAGCCCCCTCAAGTCCTTTTGTAAAGTTAAACAGCTCAGTGAGGCATTAAAGACAAGTTTTTTTCTGCATGTGTATGTATATCTCCATGTTTGCATGTATGTAGGTGCTTGTGTGAGAATATATGGAAGTCCAAGGTCACCATCATCTGCCTCAATCATCTCTACTTTATGTACGAAGGCATGGTCTCTCACTGAATTTGGAGCTGGCCATTTAGGCTAGACTGGCTAGCCAGCCCCATCCAGGTTCCCATCTCCTCTTCCTAAGCACTAGAATTACTAGTATGTAGACCAGGCTGGCCTTGAGCTCACAGGGGCCTGCCTCTGCTGGGATTAAAGGCATGCACCACCACACCTGGTTCCAGTTTCATCTATATAGTGAGTTCCAGCCAGCCAGGACTATATAGCAAGACCCTGTCTCAAAAACTCCAAAGAAATAAATAACATATCCTTTATCAAAATCAGAAACCATCTATAACACTTCAGTACCACTATCCACTTTAACTTCTATTTGTGAATGGTGAGAATTCCTTACCAGACCAGGGGCTTGGGCAGGGTATGGTTCATGGCTGCAACCCATGCCAACACTCATGAATGGCATAGAGAAACCATGTTTGCCTGGACAAGATAAATTTCAAAACCAGGGGCAGAAGTTCAACTTATGTGTTCTCAATTACAGCAAAGGGGCCACCTTCCAGTCCCCTGCTGAGAGTACTTGGGCCTCATTCTTAGGGGACCACGACCTTGGTTTCAAGCTGAAGCACTCCCTGGAATGCCTTAAGTAATAGGAGAAAGCTCCTGGAGGAATAGAATTTGCCAGCCAAGCCCAGAAAACCTATGTGGATGGCAGACAGACTTAAAGTAGGCACTTAGCAAAATTGCTTTCTGTTATCTCAAAGGAAAATAATAGCACTCAAGGCTCACTTAGCAGAGGATGCTGAGGTATAAATGGGATTGTGGTTCACTCAAATGTGCACACACATACATGCACATGCGCACATACACATATGCATGCATGCATGCACACACACACACAGCCCTTCAATGGCTCTTAATCTATGAAATATGCCGCAGAGTTGCGATTCTCCCCACCTGTTCTCCACCCTCTCCTCCACCACTCCAGGCCTTACAGATTCCAGTCACCAGGACTATTGGAACACATGCCCTTGTTTATATTCCCTTTGTCTGACATGCTCTTCCCTCCTTGCCCAGTGGGTGAAACTACTTATTCTTTGTTGCTTCCTCTGCAAAACTTTCCTCCACTCCTGGCACATCACTCCTTCCTCTGACAGACAACACTTGCTTTAGGTGTCAGTACCTATCCCAGTCATTCAAATGCCAGACCCAGAAAAGACCACAGGATCATCCCCTCAGGGAGCTTGGTCAAGAAACACATAACTGCAAGGTAGGAAAAGGGCTAAGAGGGAACAAGGAGCCCCACAACCAGGTGTGTGGAGGCAAGAGCAGGTGGCTGTGAACATGACATTAAACTGGTACCTGAGAGCCAGGCACAGTTGCACATACCTGTAATCCCAGTGCTTAAAGGCTAAGGCAGGAGGAGCTCAAATTTAAGGATAGCTTGGATTATATAGGAGACTTTCCAAAATAAATCAGAAGAAACGCACCACCCTTCCCCCAAAAAACCAAAACAAAAACCCCACCCTGATATGTACGAGATAAGAAGGAATTAACTCAGCAGAGATGAAAGAAAAGTCTTCCAGGCAGAAGGCACAGTGTGTATGAGGCTGACTAGAAGAAAAAAGGCCAGAGGCTGTATGGCCCCAGTCTTAAACTGTAGTGTGAATAAAGAGGCAGACTTTCTTGAAGGTACTAAGTACTCAGAATCACAGGCCTTTGTTTTTGCCCTCCCCTAGAGTAATACTATATCTTTCTTCTTTCCCAGGAATCCAGGGAACAGGACCCCAGCACACAGTAGAATCCACCAGGTGCCTGTGGTCCACAAAGCTGCAAGAGGGCTCTCTGTACACTCCCACTCTGCCCTCCAAGCCCTCAGTTGGCTTGCCTAACTGAAGCACCTGGGTATCGGTTGACCACAGGCCACTCACTGATAGAAACCATGGATGAAATGAGAACAGCTGTAAGAGCTACAGTTATGTCCTTGACAAATGCCACCAACAACCTTGCTGGTTGATCACTACATGGTTCTTGGATACCAGATTCTCAGAGTGAAAGTTAATCAGATGGCAGCTCTAGTCTGAGAGGGCCTGCCAAAATCATAGCCCCAAGATTAAATGATCAGTGTGAAGTTCAAAGCACAGTCTCCAAGATTTAGTAGTTTTTCAGTTTCTTAAAAAAAATAATGCCAGAGCTGGAAAGATGGCTCAGTGGTTAAGAGCACATACTGCTCTTCCAGAGGACCCAAGTTTGATTCCCAGCACCACGTCAGAGGCCCACAACCACCCATAACTCCAGATCCAGAGGATCTGATGCCTCTGGCCTCCACAGGCACCTGCACTAATGTGCACATACCCATATCACACACACAAATGATTAAAAATAAAATAGCTGGATGTGGTGGTGCATGCCTTAATCCCAGTACTTGGGAGACAGGAAGGCAGATCTCTGAGATCGAGCTCAGCTGGGGCTACAGGAAAACCCTGTCTCACAAAACCAATAAAAACAACAACAATAATTAAAAAATAATGCCAAAGGTAAAATACAACTAAATTGGCAGGAATGTCCAAGTCACTCAGGTGCCCTGTCCTGGATCATTCCTGATGAATTAGTCCCTGGTACAATACAGAACCAAGACAGAATTCTAACATTTTAAGAACATACAATTCAAACTGGAGGGATGGCTCAGTAGTTAAGAGCACTTGCTGCTCTTCCAGAGGATCCAAGTTCAATTCCTAGCACCCACACGGTGGCTCACAACTTCCGATAATTCCAATTTCAAGGGATCTGATGTCCTCTTCCAGCCTCTGCAGGCACCAAATACGTACACGGTGCACATACATATACGCAGACACACTTAAAATAAATTTTTAAAAATATTTTATGAGTGTATTGCTTGCATGTATGTGAGTGCACCCATGTCATGTAATGCCATGGAGGTCAGAAGAGGGCTTGGATTCCCCTGGAACTAAGAGTGGTCAGCTGCGGTGTGGGTGCTGGGATTTGAACCTGGGTCTTCTGCAAGAACAACGAGTGTTCTTAACTGCTGAGCCATCTCTCCAGCCCCCCCCCTTTTTTTTTATCTTTTTGAGACAGGGTCTCCCTGTAGCCCCAGCTGGCTTGGAATTCCCTATGTAGACCAGGCTGGCCTTGAACTCAGAGAGATCCCCTGGAGTGCTAGGATTAAGGGCATGTGCCACCACACCCGACAGATGCTTTTAAGGTCTTCTGAAGATGGCTTGCAATGCTAGCCAACTGACTAAGATCAAATATAAAGATGGCTTGTTCAGTACTGACTCTTAGTTTCTTGTGATATAGATTGTTCATCTTTTTTGTAAAATACATTTTTCTTCCAGGTGTATGTAAGTGTGCCACATGTGTGCAATGCCTGCAGGGGCCAGAAGGGGGCATCAGATCCCCTGGAACTGGAGTTAAGGACGGTTGTTATTGCCCATGTGGGTGCTAGGAACCAAGCCCAGGTCCTCTGTAAGAGCAGTCAGTACTCTTAACTGCTGAGCCATCCCTCCAGCCCCATACATCTTTTTTTAAAAGACTTATTTTTATGTGTATGTTTTTGCCTGCATGTATATAAGTGCACTTCACATGTGCAGTGCCTGTGGGGCCAGAAGAAGGTATCAGGTCCTCTGGAACTAGAGTTATTACAGTCAGTTGGGCGCTGGGAACTGAACTGGGTCCTCTAAACAAGTACTCTAAACCACAAGGCCATCTCTCTAGCCCTCTCATTACATCTTCTTAAACATAGGGTCTTAGCACAGCAATGACCACAATTTTGAATGCTGCTCCAGGGCACATACTATGCTAGTTGCTTTCAGTACATTGTTAATCCTCACAAGGGCCCTCCAAGGTGCTAATTCTCACCCCACCTGACAGACAAGGGTCCCAAGATCAAAAGAAGTAAATTAATTTCCTCATATTCATAGAGGTAGTAAGCAGGATCAGTGCTAGCACTCAAAGTCAGACTCCAAAATCTGGGTTCCTTCTACTTGGTCCTACTCAGAAGTAGGTGCTCAACCTCCTGAAGTTCAGGCAGAGGCCTTGGACTAGGAGCAACCTACAAGATGTGAGGCCCATTTTTGATATTTGTTTCCTGACAGTGAACAACATAAAATATTTTTGTGTTAAAAAAAGAAAAAGACATGGATGTATTTATTTATTTTTATTTTTTGGTCTTTTGAAACAGGGTCTCCCTGTAGCCCCCAGCTGTCCTGGAACTCACTATGTAGACCAGGCTGGCCTTGAACTCACAGAGATCCGTCTTCGTCTGCCTCCCGGGTGCTGGGATTAAAGGCGTGCGCCACCATGCCCGGCTTTATTTTTTTATTTTATGTGTATGGATGTATTGCCTGCACGTAGGTAAGTGCACCCATGTCCTGCAGTGCCCGTGGAGGATAGAAGAGGCTGTTGGATCCCCTGGGACTGGAGTTACGGGCAGTTGATAGCTGCCATGTGGGTGCTGGGATTCAAACTTGGGTCTTCTGCAAGAATAATGTGTTCTTAACCGCTGAGCCATCTCTCCAGCCCCGACATGGATATATTTTAAAGTATACTGTACAATGTATAATAAATGTAAAATAATTTTTAAAAATGAAATACAGAGCTGAGAAGAAATTTCATGCCTGTTGCCCAGGCTTGAGTATCTCAGGTCAGGAATCTCTACAGAAATATGACACACATTGTCTTTCTTTCAAGTGATGGGGAATCAAACCCGGGGCCTTTCCCATGTTAGGCAAGAGCTCTGCCACTAAGTCCCCACCTCAGCCCATCTTTACTTTATGTCCTTCTTATTGTGTTTAAATGTCAGCATGCAACTCACTGTTGATTTTCTATTCCTACTTTCCTTGAACTAGAACAATCAAAATGTTTAAAGAAAATAGCAGTATGTCAGCCACAGGCAAGTCATTTACGAGGACACCTTTTGTAGATACAATAAATCTGATCAATTTTATTTCACATCTTGGTTTAGAATCACTTTACATTGCTAGACAAAGAGATAATACAAATAAATATCAATTGTAAAACGTAGAGCCCCAAGTATTGGCATATATCTTTGTTTAAAGATAGCCGAAAAGGAGGTCAAGACCAATAGTAACTCAAGGAGACATAAAGCCTACCACTTCCTGCCTGCCCACAATCATTCCTTTCAAAAATAACCCCAAAAGCATTTCATTCAAAACACAAGGGCAGAGAGAAAGGTGCCAGATTCTGAGCAGTACAAGACAATTGTCGGGCATGGTATCCTTACCTAGTTCCCTTTCAGCTTTTTCATTATGGCTTTTAGAATTTATTAGTAGCCCCAATTTCATCCACTGATGGTTGTCTGGATGGACCAAGGTGGTGTTCACAGTGCCCTTCAAATTTGAGTGTGAAATGTGAGGCAGAACTGATAGCCTATGTTAGCAGGGAATCAACACTTCTCAGAAACTTGGCAACAAGTCTACATTCAGTGAGGACGGACTTACAAGAGTCAGATAGGAAGAGCAGAGAGCAGCCCATGCCTGAGTGTTTAGTGCCCTTGGTTATGGAGGTGTGGGTGGAGCAATCCAAGCAACATGCAGGCATCAGACAGGGAGCAATTCAACGTTAGGTCAGTCTTAAGAAAGTGCTTCATGCCCATGATTTGTGGCCTTGGGTTCTGAATCCACAGGTCTGGGAATTGTGTCATCTTAAAATATGAAGCCAAATACATTCTACTGAGCAGAATAAAAGAGTCTAATGAGGGTTGTGTACACAGTCTCAAACTTCTCCCAGATGGTCTTAGACTGTTTTAAAGACTTGCTTTTAGACTTCAGTAGCTGCTGCAGGCATGAAGGCCTTCCATCCCAGAACATTCTAGATGACTACAGACATAAAAATTTGGTCCCTTAGTGAGTTTGGTATGTCCTCTACAAATTTGACTCAATTAAGAACCCAAAGCAGCAGCATTCTGGTGGCAAGACATTTTACCATCTGCTCTATTCAAATACTTGTCGAATCCATTTTGAGAGAAGAGAAGCACCAGAGACTGCTTGGGAAGGGACAGCTCCATCTCCACATGGGTGGCCTTTTGCTTAGTTTCCATAGCCCACTAGATGAAAACGGCTGAGGACAAGGCAAGCTTGCTTTAATAGCCAGGCCTGTCAGTCTGGCTTTCTTCTTCTGCCTTCTTGGAAAAGTTCTGTGTGTCATTTAACCACCTTCCCTTGTCACATTAGCTTTTCAAGATACCAATATTAAGGTATGGTATCATCTGAAGTTTTCATTTCTTAGATTTGCTACATGAATGTTTTTAGCCTATAGAATTCAGATTAGCTGTGAGGAAATGTGTTCTGAGACACTTCTCTCCAGCAGATAATCATCTTAGACCACACATCTCTTCATCAGTTCCTATTCAAGCAGGTACATTCTTAGTACATAAGGAAGAAGCAGGGTTTGAGCCCATGAAAAGATGAGGATAGGTCCCATTACACCCTAGAACTGCTGAATAGGGCCCTGGGTTCAGAAAGAATGCTCAGTAACGAGGAGATAAGTTTATGCTGCAGATCTCCATTTTGTAGAATGCTAAGACATTGCACTTGGTACCTCCTCTTTCCCGTGGGCCCTGATCCAGAAACGTACCTGGAGACTAAGAGCTGAGTTAAAATATAACTCAAGGCCCACCTAACTCAAGGCCCACCTTCCTGGAACACCATGTCAGCAAGGTGTGCCAGTGTGGCAGACTTGGGGACTCAGACTGTCCCCTCAGTCTTGGCTCATGGACTCAGACACCCATGTGGGAGAGCTTCCAGCCTAGATTAGTCATTCCGTGGGCCTTTACACAGACAAAGGCAATAACCGCACATTAGAGTATTTCTAAACTGGGCAATTTTTTGGTCTCTGTCTCTTACAGACACACATGGACACACTCAAAGCACAAGCACTACTGTGCTCACACACTCATATACACTTATGAGCTTCTCTTGGGGGTAAAATGAGTAACTGTCACCTCATGACCAACATAAAGCTTTGAAGCATCATAATACAAAGAACTAAAACTTACCAACCAAACTAGTCTATGTAAACGGGAACTGTGAACTCTCTCCTCTGAGCCTATTCAAACAGCCTTTCCTTGCCGGCACCTTGGGCTCCACCTGGGAGAGCTACATGTGTAGGATTTGGCGAATTCTCTGCTGAAGGCAGCCAGGATTCCTTTGCTTCCACCTGTCTTCTCCTCCCCCTGCTTTGAGTCACCTATCTGCACCTCTGCATCTATCTGCTTACTTTTCTGCTCTCTCTGTAGCCTGGAACCAAATGGGGAATTCAGAAGTGCCATTCCTGATTCCTGTCACCTTTCCCCAACTCTAGTTCCATCAGAGAAGGCAGAGCCAGCCTCCCTTCTCCTACAATGTAGGCCAGCTGCAAAGCACACTTTGTAAGCAAAAGGTGCATCTAACATAAGTACACTCAGAGTATGCATACTTGGGGAAACATGGTGACAAATGGAGGGTAAAGTGACTTGGCGGATGGGCGTGGCACTGGTTTACAGACAGGATGGTCATGGTTTTGAGGTTTTAATGGAACTGGTTCCCCAAACTCTCCCAGGAAGCAAAAGGAATGTCATTCAGGAGCAGGGAAACTGGATCGCTGACTGTGCCATCCTGGGCTTGGATCCAAGTGAGATTTCTCCTTTCTCCTGACAAGAACAGGTACCTATTCAAGTTCTAGGGCTTTCACTTTTCAGCTTCACTGTTACTTTAACCTGAGATGCCACACATACAGTTTGAAGGGGACCCCTGACTCAGTACTGTTTAATAAGAAAGGAGCTGGATTTGAGGAAGAGGCTAGAAAAGGAGAGAGGAAAGGAAGAGAGGGTAGAGAGGAGAGGAAGGAGGAAAACAAGGTCATGGTCATTCTCTTGCTGTCCACTTGGACTTTGCACTTTACCTTACCCATGCATTTCTGAGCTGCTAATTAAAAGATGTTTCTCAGAGGAGCTGAGTACCAGATTAGGACCAGCATGTTCAGGCAGACTATTGGCTACTCTGCAAAGAGGCCATCACTTCTCCTCAGGGGAATGGTTCTGAGTTTAGGCTCAAATCATCTCCGCAGTTTGTGCTCACTCTTTTCTCAGAAGACAATGCTGTTCCTCCCCTGGGAGGAGGTGCTGGTGTTACTTGGGAACCAATCCCCGAGACTGTGGGTAAAACTGAGATGCAGGGTTTCCTGAGGAGGAGGAGGAAGATCCTGACTTCCTGCCACTCTTAGGCCTGTAAAAGTCAAACACATTACACATCACCAAGTGCCATGCACATTTGAAGGTAGCCTTTCCTCAATAGCTTGAAAGCCAGCATACTTCTAACTGTAAACCACTAGACTGATCCAGCAGGACCCTCTAGGTCAACTGGCCAACTGGTCTTCCAAAAGAGGTATGAAACCTGAGAGAAGGGACTTGGATGCTCAGCAAGCTCAGGCCAAAATAAACGAGGGCTGGGAATGCAGTCTCCTCATGCTGGAATTAAGGTGTTCATGATCACATTCTCAAATGTCCTGTCAAACACAGGTCACCAAAAGCCACTCACCTGGCCTTGGATTTCCTATTTGCAGTACTTTCAAAGGATGATGCATCCACCTGTATCTCATCTTCGTCCTGCAGAGCTGCATCCAGAGCAGCCTGGACCTTGGGGGAAATGGCTGGGCCCTCATAGTCTCTGGTGGTTCGGCTGGGCATGTCCAACTCTAAGAGCATGATGTTCTCCGCCTGCAAAAGCACAGCAGCCACCATCTACATTGGCCTCCAGTCAGACACAGCAGGTACAAGCAAGCCAGATGCCCTTTGAGAACAAAACTGCAGCCTATTTACCATTAAGAGTGTCCCAAGAGGGCCAGTGACATGGCTCAGCAGTTAAAGGCACTTGCCACCAAGCCTGATGACCTGAGTTTGACCCCTGGAATCCACATAGTAGAAGGAGAGCACTGACTCTTACAAGTTGTCCTCTGACCTCCACATGTGCTATGGCACACATACTCCCAAACACATACATACAAATAATTTAAAAATGTAATAGGAAACAATTTTAAAGAGTCTGCCTAGAAGAAATGATAGTTTTGTATGTGCAGTGTATGTATGCATGCTTGAGTGTGTGCATGCACATGGAGGTCAGAGGTCAATGGCAGGCATCTTCCTCTATTACTCTCCAGCTTATTTTTTGAGGCAGTGTCTCTCAGTGAACTTGGAGGTTTATGGCTACACTGGCCAGCAAGCCTTAGAGAGCCTCCATTTTCTGCATAACTCAGCACTGGGACTGCAGATGCACACCTCCGCACCCAACTTTTTACAGGGGCACTTGGGGCCTGAACTCAGGTCCTCATGGTTGCATGGCAAGCGCCTTACTGACTAAGCCATTTCTCCAACCCCAGAAATGATACTGTTCTATTTTTCTCTGGTGGGATTATAGGGGTTTGCTTTGTTTCACCTATTTTTACACACCTAAAATGCACAGAGCACGCTATTCACTATTAAACGATCTTAGAATATAAAATTCAGTAGTATTTAGTATGGTCACAATTCTGTACAATTATCACAAGATATTTCCAGAATATTTTTTTCGTCATTCTAAAAAGAAACCCTGGCCAGGCGCGGTGGTGCATGCCTTTAATGGGAGGTAGAAGCAGGTGGATCTCGTGAGATCAAGGCCAGCCTGGTCAACGTATCAAGTTCCAGGCCAGTTGTGGCTACAGGGAGACCCTGTCTCAAAAGACCAAAACCAAACAAACAAAAAAATAAAACTAACTAGGACAACATATATTTTCAACTTTTTGGTAAACCACAGTTCTGTGTGCACTTGAGTTATTTGGGGAGAAATGGGTTAAGTGTTTTATGGATGTCTGTAAGGTTTGATTTGTCCATAATATTATTCCTATCTGTTTCCTTGTTAATTATCTGTTCAGTTGTTCTACCCATTAGTCAATAGTTGAAGCCTCTAACTATCACAGTTGGCCTGTATGTCCTCCTTCAACATAACTGCTAGTATCTTCTTGACACTTTTAATGATCTAAGTCCTGCTTTGTCTCTCAACAATTTTGCCTTATTTTCTCTGATATTAACAGATTATTCTAGCCAGGTGTGCTGATGCATGCCTTTAATCCCAGTACTTGGGAGGCTGAGGCAAGAGGATCTCTGTGCATTTAAGGCCAGCCTGGTCTACATAGTGAGTTCCAGGCCAGCTGGGGCTACAGGGAGACCCAGTCTCAAAAAGACAAAAAA
>NW_008334552.1:3431-7992 GCF_000622305.1 Nannospalax galili | reverse complement strand
GTGTGTGTGTGTGTGTGTGTGTGTGTGTGTGTTGTGTATAATATGTATGTTATGTATAATATATATGGAGATCAGAGGGCCTTTGATCCCAGTACTCAGGAGGCAGAGGCAGGCAGATCTCGGAGAGTTCAAGGCCAGCTGAGGCTACAGGGAGGCCCTGTCTCAAAAAGACCATAAAATAAAATAAAAAATAAAATATTCTATATAGCACAGGCTGGACTGAAACTTGTGGCAGACCTTCTGCCTCAGTCTTCTGAGTGCTGGGATTACAAGTGTGAGTTATCACACCCAGCTCAGGCAATTTTTACTTTCTAATTTTTCTGTATTTCCTTGGTTCTGTTTGTTTTTGCAATAAACAGGTCTTATACAAGTATAAAGAAGAAAGCAGTCATCACTAATGGTCCACACTGAGTTTCAGTGGCAGGAGGGATGGCAGGGGGCTATGTGTACTCCCGGGGAACGAGTACACGGCAGGGTATGTGCTTGACCTCCACTTGAAGCTTGGGTCCTGCTTAATTGGTTTGTAGATTGCTTCCGTAGCTAGACATCCTGTGGTGAATGAGCCCTTCCAAGATCTAAAGGTATAGAGAAAGGGGCACACCCAGTTACATAGCTGCCCCCACTTTCTCCAGTGAAGTTTAACTCCAGGGTTCCAGAGAACCAGGAGGGGGCCCTATTTGTGAGTTTTAGATATCAAGATGGTGCAGATTCTCCTGAAGAAGGTGGCTTATTACTAAAAACTCATTCTCTGTTTTCAGATCTACCTTTGAGTCATGTCTGTCCCCTAGAAACCTACTTACTTGATTTGTACCCCTTAAAATCATGTTTTTGACTTAAGACACAAAAATATGGCAAGATATGCACCATCTGCAACTGCTAGAAAATAATTCTGAGGTTTCTGCCTGACCACCTGTGTCTTTACCATCATGTAAAACCCACCTAATAGTTTTTTTTCTTTTCTGTCTCTGTTTTACATAACTTGGTGCCAGAAAGTAGGCACCTAATCTTCTATTTGAATCTAGTTCCAAAGGAAATGCAAAAATCATTTAAAATAAACCCAGTTGTGATGGCTCACACCTGTAATTTTAGTACTTGGGAGGCTGAGGCAGGTGGATTTTCATGAGTTTGAAGCTATTCTGTTGCTACACAGTAAGCACCAGGCTACCAGTAACCCGTTCTTTGTTTTGTTTTGTTTTATGGATAGAGTGTTCCTATACAACCTTGGCTAGTCTAGAACTTGTCATGTAGACTAGACTGGCCTTGAAGTTGCAGAGATCCTCCTGCCTCTACCTCTCAAGTGCACAATTACAGATGTATGCCATCATGAATAGCACAAACTGCAACTGCTTTATAACTTAATAGTACATAGTGTCTCCCAGGGTGCCATTTACCAGCCACCCAACCTCTAAACAACAGGACGGACTGCACAGGGAAGATGGCAGAGTTCAATTAGAAAAAGCAATCAGATATTGGGTGTAGGCCCAGCACAAATCTGCAGCATTTCTATTATAAGCTATTTTGAGGTCATTAAACAGTCCTCAGTCATATAATTTTAAATAGCTATGCAACTGATATACATGTCAAATGGAAGTAGCAGAAGTTCATTAGCATAGGCCCATGTCCAGCCACTAAACACCTGTATTCTTTCTAAGGTTCTTACAGAACCATCTTGAAGTTTCCTGTTAAAAGTTTACTGGCCACGATGGACAGGGTGTTTGTACTCCCTCCTTACCTTGTCATGAGGTTCTAAAACTCATCCTACCTTTCTTTTTTTTAATATGTGTGTATGTCTACGTGTATTCATTTGAGTGCAGGTATATGTGCATGTGTGTGGAGGCCAGAGAAGAAGCTCAGATGTCATCTTTGGAAATGCTGTCTACCTCCTTGGGACAGGGTCTCTCACTAGCATTGAGCTCATCATTTAGGCTAAACTGGCTGGCCAGGGAGCCCCAGGGATCCTCCTGTCTCCACCTCCCCAGCACTAGGATTACAACTGCATGCCACAGGGATTGTGAGATGGCTCCATGAGTAAAAAGCACTGGCTGGCTACCAAGCCTGAAAACCTGAGTTCAATCCCCAGGACTCAGATGGTGGAAGGAGAGAAATGACTCCTGCAAATTGTCCTCTGATCTCCACGTTTCCCACGGAGTGTGCACGGAGTATGCATGCATACATGTGTATACACACACACACACACACACACACATATACACACACACACGTCATAAAAAAGAAAATCATTTGCCATCAAACATGGATTTTATGTGTGGTTTCTGGGGATCGAACAAACTCGGGTCCTCATGCTTAAGAGACAAGCACTTTACCCACTAAGCCATCCTCAGCCCCTACCTTTCCATTTATTATTCATTATTCACTTGTTATTTCATGTTTTATTTGTTATAACTGTTGTAAATGTCCTTAAATTTCTGCAGAAAGTCAGGGTACACACCCTGTGAATTGGCAGAATGCTGTCTGAGGGCTTACTCAAACCCAAACTCCTCTGAAAAAACAAAACAAAACAAAAACACAAACCAAACCCCAAACCAAATTAAACCAAACCAAACCAAACCATACCACACCCCACCAAACCAAACCAAACATGAAGGCTGGCAAGATGACTCAGTGAGTTAAGGCACTTGCTGCCAGGCCTGATGACCTGAGTTTGATTCCTGGGACCCACATGGTGGCAGGAGAGAACTGACCCCCAAAGTTGTCCTCTAGACCTCCATATATCCTGTATGTGGCACAAGCACATCCATACGCATACACACACACACACACACACACATACATTCTCTCTCTCTCTCTCTCTCTCTCTCTCTCTCTCTCAGTGTAATTTAATACATTTTTTCTTTTGAGTCCACAATTTTCTTACCCGGTACCGGGGCTCTGGTCGAATCATCATGGACATTCGTGCATGCTGGCTCAGTGGTCTCTTGTATCCTACAGCAGAAACTGGCCGCTTCATCATTTGCTGGTTCCTGTAAACACACTACAGTGGTTAAGGCCCTGCTGGAGTGTGCCCCATGGCCTAGCACTGGGCCTGTAGAGCATGTACTCAGAGCCTCTGTGCCAGGAAGAACCCAAAACATTAACTCCCAGGCTGACAGAAGCTGGGCAGGAACGCTTAGTTTGTTTGTTTGGGGTGTTGTCTGATTCAGATGTGGGTCACATGCTTCTTTTAACCTGGAAGGGATCCCAGTTCTCAAACAGCAGCCATCAAGAACAACTACCATCGCTGCAACCCATGCACCCTTGGCAGACACCTCCATATTCCCAGCATGGCCCAGGTGCAAACTGACACGAGCCCTCTGTACTTCTCCTCCTTTGGTCCAGCACACCTCACTTGTCAGGAGAAATGGAAAAGTTGGAATCATGGGAAAGGCTGTAAGTAGTTCACAGGTGACAAATTTTCCCAATTCTTAATATCACACTTAGCGCCAGGTTTTACCTCATGGGCTTATGGCAGCCACAAAGTCAAAAATGCAATTGGTTCCAAGTTTCAATGAGTTCTCCCCACACCCTAGTGGACAAATACCATCTATTAACATTCTTTCTGTCTTCCCACTTCGGGTCAACAGGGACTTACTCCAGTCTGGTTATAGGATGTAATTTCCAATGATCCTCTTCTTCATCAAAAAAGGACCTATTCATAATTTTATTCTTCTCTTCCAAGGGGATAAAGTTTTCTATAATAAGGTGCTTGAGCTTCAGCTCCCCGGTGAGCTCATTCTGAGTCTGCTCCAACTCTTGGCGCTCCTTGATATGTTCTTCTTGGAGGTCATGGATCTCAGCCTTCACAGCCTGGAGCTTGGAAAAAAGATTTGAGCTTTTTCGTCTTGATGTCTACCTCCTGTTGCAATGAGATGTATGTCTCTAAACTCCAAGGTCTCCTCATCTCGACTTTCCATTTGCTGCTGAATTTCTCTTTCTCAACGTTTCTGCTCTGCAATCTCCTGCCGTTTCTGCTCCAGGATTTTCTGCTGTTCATTTGTATGATCTACTATTTTTTTCCCTCCAACAAGCAGTTTACTCTCCGTGGCCTTGATTTTGGCACCCAGCATCTCAGCAGCATCCTTCTCCTGCCCCAGGTCCTCCATCTTTTTCTCCTTCTCCTTCAGCAGCCTCATCTTCTCCTCTGCAAACAAGCTGTGGTCCTCCACAATGGCCCACTTCTCAATCTCCAGTTTTTCTTGCTGTTCCCGCCAGTAATCATCCTTATCATCCCCTTCCTCTTCACCCTCTTCTCCCTCTTCCTCCTCCTCGTCCCCACCCCCACCACTGCCACCACCTTCCCTCCGCTTCTCTCACCTCTTCCTCCTGCCAATGGAACGCCTCGGGACAAACAATGCCAAAGGGATGTTACCATGGGATGGACACAGGACAAATGTCTCAGAGGTGCAAGTTACTAAGGAACAGAGTGTATACTTGAGAATCACTTTCTTGAGGGGGAAACAATTTAGGGACATGTAAATTTCTTTTATTTGACATTTCAGGAATTATTATTCATAACACATTCTTCTGATTACAAAAGTTCTATTTATGCATAGAAAATGTGAAA
>NW_008334552.1:867-2417 GCF_000622305.1 Nannospalax galili | reverse complement strand
TTTGTTTGTTTGTTTGTTTTATACAGTGTCTCACTATGTAGCCCTGGCTAGCCTGGAACTTTGTGAATCAGGCTGGCCACAAACTCACAGAGAACTGGCTGCTTCTGCCTCCCAAGTTCTGATTTTAAAGGCCACCATGCCCAGCCTGAAAACAGTGGTTCTTAGAACTAAAAGTATGTTTGAATCTGGTTAATGAGTACTTAGATGTTCGTTAGATCGATCAGAAAAAAGTTCACAATAAGAAGTTAATAAGTGATTCCCTCTCATCAGTAGTCAGGGACCAGGCCAGAAGCTAAGGTAGAAGAGAACTTGGAGACCATGTATTGACCTCCCAGAATGCAGCCAGATGAAAAATGACTTCCTCAGAAATAAGCAAGACGCGGCAGGGTGGCAAGGATGAACCTGGTGAGAAGCAGGCAGCAGGACCAGTGAGACCACTGACTCAGTAGGTGGCAAGGAACCATGCAGGGCCAAGTACTTACTTGAGCTTCAGCTCCCTGGTGAGCTCATTCTGAGTCTGCTCCAACTCTTGGCGCTCCTTGATATGTTCTTCTTGGAGGTCATGGATCTCAGCCTTCACAGCCTGGAGCTTGGAAAAGAGCTAGAGCCAAGGAAGAAGTAGGTGAGGAGAGGTTGTGCACAAAGAGCTCACCCTAGCCCCAGCTCTCAAGGCCTGGACTCCAGACTTCCCTACCTTTTTGAGGTTTTTGGTCTTGATGTCTACCTCCTGCTGCAATGAGCTGTATGTCTCTTTAAGCTCCAAGGTCTCCTCATCTCGACTTTCCATTTGCTGCTGAATTTCTCTTTCTCGACGTTTCTGAGCGATATCACAAAATTCATCAGCTTACCCTAGAGACTGTCTACATAAGAACACAGATCTGGATGCTCCCAGTTGGTCTCCAGCCAACATGAGGCTGGCACAGCTCCTCTCCATTCCCTCTGCAGATGGTTTCATACCAGAGGCATCTGCTCTGTGGCATCAGTGCATGTCAGTCCACTCCTTCCTCCCCACACAAGAATGCAAAGTTACCTGCTCTGCAATCTCCTGCCGTTTCTGCTCCAGGATTTTCTGCTGTTCATTTGTATGATCTACTATGTTTTTCCCTCCAACAAGCAGTTTACTCTCCATGGCCTGTGTGAGAAACAAAGTAAAATCCATGCTGTGAATGCAACTCCTCACAGGGAAGTCTGACAAATAAAAACAGCTCTTGTCTGGCCAAACGGGAGGATCACAAGCCAAGTCTCAGCTACACAGAGTAGAGGCCCTATCTTTAAAAAAAAAAAGAACTGGAAAGATGCTCAGGAGTTAAGAGCACTGGCTGCTCTTGCAGAGGACATGGGTTCAGTTTCCGGCACCCACACAATGGCTAAGAACTGGACATAACTCTAGTTCCAATGGATTCAATGCCCTCTTCTGACCTCCACAGGCATTGTGCATGGATGCACTAAGCACATACAGGCAATACTCATACACATAAAAATATTCAAAACAAAAACAAAAACCTTTGTGGTGGTGGGGAAAGAGGGAATAGATAGATATATGAACATAT
>NW_008334552.1:0-604 GCF_000622305.1 Nannospalax galili | reverse complement strand
ATGTTAGCCAGACGTGGTGGCGCACACCTTTAATCCCAGCACCCGGGAGGTAGAGGTGGGCTGATCTCTGTGAGTTCAAGGCCCGCCTGGTCTACAAAGCGAGTTCCAGGCCAGCTGGGGCTACAGGAGGACCCAGTCTAAAAAGACAACAACAACAAAACAAAAAGGAATTTGTTAAGAACACCCCCCCAACCTACCACCAAGGAGAGGGTAGGGTAAGGAAGCTGATAGAGCACAAACAGATTTTTTGAGCAAGGGGTCAAATGTGTGTGCTTGTGTTGGACCGCAGGGGGTGTGGGATCACAGAGCCCTGATGAGGCAGCAGTCAGAGGCCTTGGAACTGAAAGGGCCATAAAAGCGGGGGCGAGGCGAGGGGAGGAATAGAGACAACAGGAACAGCTTGCAAGAACAGCTCCAAGGAATACAGAGGGAAGGACAACGGAGGAAGCAGGTTCTTATAACCATGGTAGGCAGAAGGCTGTGGGGTTTGGGTATCAGGTGACTGTCAAGGGCTTCTAGGCAGACTGGGAGCCTTCAGCATTTAGATGAGGCAGAGGCCAGGGGAATGGTTTGCACAAAAAGCCCAGAAACCAAAACCTCCACT
>NW_008334551.1:0-518 GCF_000622305.1 Nannospalax galili | reverse complement strand
ACCTACATGCAGGAAATACACACATACACATGAAATAAAAATAACAACTAATATTAAAAGAAAAAAACAAAATCCATCTTTTTCCTGTCTGCAAGAAACTCATCTCACCTTCAAGGACAGGCAATACCTTAAGGTAAAAGTATGGAAAAGAATATTCCCAGCAAATGTCACTAAGAAACAAGCAGGGGTGGCAATTCTAATATCTGACAAAATAGACTTCAAAGTAAAACTAATCAGAAGAGATAAGGAGGGTCACTTCATTCTGATCAAAGGAACAATTAAGCAAGAAGGTACTACAATCCTTAACATATATGCACCAATCTTTGGTGAACCCAAATTCATAAAAACAACACTACAGGACTTAAAGACAGATTAGCCCCAACTCAGTAATAGAAGACGACCTGTCTCCAATAGACAGGTCAACTGGACAAAGAATAAACAAAGAGACATCTGAATTAAATGACACAATACATCAAATGGACCTAACAGACATCTTTCGGATATTCCACCCAAGCACC
>NW_008334550.1:1075688-1076319 GCF_000622305.1 Nannospalax galili | reverse complement strand
GTTTTGAGATATATGGCACACCCTTGTTAACTACACTCCATGCTGCAGAATTCCAGAGCTTCTTCCTGGACGAACACCAACACTACAGTTCACTTACCTACACTACAGTTCACTTACCTACACTACAGTTCACTTACCTCTGCCCTCCCTCCCTCCCTCTCTCTAGTCTCTGGTAACTGCTGATCTATGTCTTTGAGAACAATTGTTTTGGATAATATTTACGAGCAGATGTAATTTTTCCTGAATTTTTTATCTGAGGTTGATTGAATTCATGAATGCAAAACCCATGGACATGGAGGGTTGACTGCGTACCTGTATTCATCTTCCTATCATCTATCTATGTATCTGCCTGCCTGTCTGCATCTATCTGTCTGTCTGTCTATCTATCTATCTATCTATCTATCTATCTATCTATCTATCTATCTATCTATCATCTATCAATCATCTATCTATCTATCTATCAATCATCTATCTGTCTGTCTGTCTATCTATCTATCTATCATCTATCTATCTATCTATCATCTATCTATCATTATCTATCATCTACTTTCCTACATACCTACCTGTCTATCAATAATTGATTGGGACTGGAAAGTTATCGCAGCCATGAAGTGGGTTTGTGGCTGTTCCG
>NW_008334550.1:1070876-1071284 GCF_000622305.1 Nannospalax galili | reverse complement strand
CTTCATAGCCGTTTTTACTTCTTCTTTTGAGAACTCTCTGTTCAGCTCCTTAGCCTATCTTTTAATTGGGTAACTTCTTGTCTTGATTCTCTATTTTTTGAGTTCATTATATATTCTGCATAATAAACCTCTGTCAGATGTGTCGCTGGGAAAGATTTTCTCCCATTCTATGGGTTTTCTGATCACGTCCCTGGTTGCCTCCTTTGATGGACAGAAGCTTTTTAGTTTAATGAGGTTCCATTTGTTAATTCTTGCCCTTGTTTCCTGAGCAATTGATGTCCAGTTTAGAAAATCCTTTCCTACACCTATATCTTCTAGGTTTTCCCAGTGTTTTCTTCTAACAGTTCCAGAGTTTCAGGCGTAATTTACATTGAGGTCTTTGATCCATTTGGAATTGACTTTTGTGCA
>NW_008334550.1:1069484-1069977 GCF_000622305.1 Nannospalax galili | reverse complement strand
TCCAGGACAGCTGGGGCTACAAGGAGACTCTGTCTCAAAAAGACCAAAAAACCCCCCAAAAACCAAAAAACCAAAAACAAACAAAACACAAAGATCCAGCTCTTGGAGCTGTTGATTCTTTGTATTGTTTTCTTTGTTTTAGTTTCATTAATTTCTGCCCTGATTTTTGTTATTTCTTCTTGTCTGCTGGGTTTGGGTTTCATTTGTTGTTGCTTTTCAAGTGTCTTGAGTTGCAACGTTATGTTATTTATTTGTGGTCTTTCCGATTTTTTGATGTAGGCACTTAGAACTTCCCTCTAAGCTCTAAGAACCGCTTTCAGCGTGTCCCAGAGGTTTTGTTGTGTTGTATTGTCCTTTTCATTTAATTCCAGGAATACTTTTATTTCTTAATTTCTCTTTTGACCCAGCCATCATTCAGGAGTGTGTTGTTTAATCTCCATGTGTTCATGTGGTGATTAGGGCTTCTTCCAGTGTTGATTGTAAGCTTTATTGC
>NW_008334550.1:1059850-1067739 GCF_000622305.1 Nannospalax galili | reverse complement strand
CGTAATTGTTGTTTTGAGCTCTGTGTCCTGCATTATCTCTAGGGGGTTCTCATTGTACTCCTCTAGAGGACAATTGGTATTTGGTGGGGATATGTTATTTCGGTTTTTCGTGTTTTTGTTTTTTCTCTGTGATTTTGACATGTGAATTTCTTTTGTGGTTTCTGACTCTTGTGTGATACTCGGGCCTTCAAGTTTAGTTCTGCTTCTTTTTTTTTGAACTTTATGTGTCTTTGTGGTTTACTTGTTGGGCATGAAAAGCTGGTTGGTCTGGGCTTCAGGTTCTCTCTTTTGATTTTATATTGGAGTGGCCAGATTGCTTTTGTCTTTAGGAGTTCCTACAGAGGCCCAAGTCAGATGAAGATCAGATGCTGTCAGGCTTTCTCCTAAGGTCTGGATCCCTCCAGGAAAGATTTTGGCCTCAGTAATTTGGGGGTTGGACTGGCCTGGGAACAGAGCCCAGGAAAGGTGTTGGTCTCGGGCAGCTGGTGGCCATGCCACCCAGAGATGCAAAGGAAGATGGGGGTGGGAAGCAACCCCAAGGGCTCCTGGGGATTGCACTGAGGAGTTGGGTTGGTCTGGATGCAAAGGATCAGGAAGAGGAAAGGTCAGCCCTGGTGTCCAGTAAAGAGGCTGGCAGGTTGTGTAGACCAGGGAAGCAGAGGGAGGTGAGGATGGGACCAGGCCCAGAGTGCCCCTGGGGACCCAAGAAGGAACTGAGTTGGCCTGGATGCAAAGGATCAGGAAGCAGTGGTGGTTCCCCCGGTGTCTGGGGCGCCAAGACAAGGAATGGGACAGGACCCAGGCTAGGAGGAGAGACCAGCAATGGGGATGGGAGGGTGAACGAGGCTGAGGGAGTCAAGGCACCGAGGGCACGATGGACTTACCCTGGAGAGAAAGGCCTGCGGGTTGGAGAGAGCTAAGGAGTGTCTTTCAATGTGCAGAGACAGGAGGTGAGTAGCGAACTTGAGGCTTGCCTGGGCCAAGGGTCTCCACCTGCCCTGCAGTGCGCAGGGCAGAGATTCCACGAACACAGCATGTTATTCAGCTCTGTTTGCGGAGGAGCTTAAAGCTGCATCTGGCTGTGGCAGTTCTTGCCCCCAGCACCTGTCTGTGACAGAAGAGGTTGCTGTACAGAGGTTCATTAAAAATGAAAACATGATGCTGATTTCCACCAAACTGAAATTACTTAAGCTGGTATAAGTGGATAAATATTTCATGTGGCAGCTTATGAAGTTCCCGCTGACAGTGTCTGGTGTTTGGCCAGGGGCCTCTGTGAATGCTGCTGTGTGCCTCAGTGGGGCTTGGGGGGAGTCTGTCTCTAGCTCCACTGATGTGCTCACTGGGTCTGGGTCATGCTTGGTCCCAATTGTGGGTCTCCAGAGAATTACAGTGAGTAAGTCAACAGTGAGGGAATGGCTGCAGGTGGCTTTGCTTTCTTGGGGAGGGAAATTAGAACCATGAAAGTTTAGGAGCTCCTTTTTGCCCTGTTCCCCTGGCAGTCATGTGGAAGCTGGTGGTGGTTATGGCTGCCAGGTGGTACACTGGCATCTGGGCCTCACTGTGCTGTTCCACTGCTGGCTCTGTACCCTTTTCTCCTCCACCTTCTCTCCCTGAAGCTGCCGCCACAAAGAGCAATCTCTACCCTAAAAACCTGTGTCTAGGACTCGCCTTCCCGGCCCAGGGAGCGAACGCACAGATGTACACAGGGACATGGTGGTGGGATGCTGTGGCTGCTGAGGCCTGTTCCTGCCTCCTCTCCACTTTGCCACTGCGACAGGAGAGCCCTCCACACACGCTTCTACTGGGAAAGGCGTTTTTACCTACTAACACAAGGGGGGCCGTATAACACACCGAGTGGGCAGCAGCCCCAACATCACAGGGTGAAGGTCCCTCCCCTGCTCCTCCTACCCTAAGGGGAGTTGGCAGAGGGTCTACAGGATGCCTCCATGCAGGGAGAGACGATGGCGGCTGTTGTGATTTGGGGGTCCTGTCCATCCCAGGTGGCCACTCCATGCTGAGGTGCTGCAGAAGGCTCAGTCTGTCCTGACATTGTCGTACGGACAGCTCCCTGTCCGCCCTCAGCTTCTGCAGCAAGAAGACATCCCCCCAGGCTCCTTCCGAGCCATCTGACTGCCAGAAGCAGATGCCACTGCAGGAAGCAGTCCAACCAGCCACACTCCCCTGAGCCTGTCTGTCCCAGTCCCTGAGGTCTGTCTGGGCCTCTGAGCAGGGGCATAAGCAGCCCACAGAAGAGTGGACCTGTTTCTCAACCTGAAACCCGTGCTTATACTCCAGGCCAGGCCACCCAAATGACCTCGTTGTGTGCAATTCAAGGCCGATGGCATAGTTTTCCCTCAGTATTTCAAGACAATTCCCCTCTGACTCTCCCTGTATGTAATGTGTTCCCCTCTGACTCTTACTGTATGTAATGTGTTCCTCTCTGACTCTCCCTGTATGTAATGTGTTCCCCTCTGACTCTTACTGTATGTAATGTGTTCCCCTCTGACTCTTTCTTACTCTATGTAATGTGTTCCTCTCTGACTCTTTCTTACTCTATGTAATGTGTTCCCCTCTGACTCTCCCTGTTATATAACATGTTTCCATTTCCCTCTGACCCTCTCTGTATGTAATATGAGAGGTATGTAGTTTTTTTCTGACTTTATGTATGTAAGAATTTCCCTTCTGACTCTACATATAACATGTTTCTCTCTCTCTCTGTATGTAACATGTTTCCCCTATGATCCTCTCTGTATGTGACACGTTTCCCCTATGATCCTCTCTGTATGTGACACGTTTCCCCTATGATCCTCTCTGTATGTGACACGTTTCCCCTATGATCCTCTCTGTATGTGACACGTTTCCCCTATGATCCTCTCTGTATGTGACACGTTTCCCCTATGATCCTCTCTGTATGTGACACGTTTCCCCTATGATCCTCTCTGTATGTGACACGTTTCCCCTATGATCCTCTCTGTATGTGACACGTTTCCCCTATGATCCTCTCTGTATGTGACACGTTTCCCCTATGATCCTCTCTGTATGTGACACGTTTCCCCTATGATCCTCTCTGTATGTGACACGTTTCCCCTATGATCCTCTCTGTATGTGACACGTTTCCCCTATGATCCTCTCTGTATGTGACACGTTTCCCCTATGATCCTCTCTGTATGTGACACGTTTCCCCTATGATCCTCTCTGTATGTGACACGTTTCCCCTATGATCCTCTCTGTATGTGACACGTTTCCCCTATGATCCTCTCTGTATGTGACACGTTTCCCCTATGATCCTCTCTGTATGTGACACGTTTCCCCTATGATCCTCTCTGTATGTGACACGTTTCCCCTATGATCCTCTCTGTATGTGACACGTTTCCCCTATGATCCTCTCTGTATGTGACATGTTTCCCCTATGATCCTCTCTGTATGTGACATGTTTCATCTATGATCCTCTCTGTATGCGACATGTTTCCTCTATGATCCTTTCAGTATGTGACATGTTTCCCCTATGATCCTTTCTGTATGCGACATGTTTCCCCTATGATCCTCTCTAGTTTTCTTTTATGACACAGGGTTGCACTGTCTCACGAGCCCCCGCTGACCTGGAACTTGCTCTGTCAGCCAGACTGGTTTTGAGCACTCAGAGATCTGCCTGCCTGTTTCCTGGTGCTGAGTTTAGGGCGTGTCTCACCAGGACGGCCAGCTTTTGAGACTTCCTGTCTGAGTACCATTTGTCTATTTATTTGGGGCCAGTTCTGGTGGTTTCTTTTCTTCTTACAGCATGTCTTTGTGCTTATCATGTCCCCTTTTATCTTTGTGTGTGAGTGGATGTGCACACAGCACAGAATGTGTAAGGAGGCCAGAGATAGCCTTGGGTGTTGGTCTAGCCTTCCACCTGGTTTTCTCCTCTGTGTCCACCAGGCTGATTGGCCTGTGACTTTCCAGGGGTTTTCCTGTTCCCCTCATCTACACGGAGGAATGCTGGGATTGCACACATGCTACAAGCCTGTGGCTTCTCCTTGGGGGCTGGGGGCTCGAACTCAGGTCCTCAGCTTGAGTGTCGAATGCTTTGCTCTCTGAGCCATCGCCCCAGCCTCTCCTTGTGTTTCTTTGCATGTCTAGAAATTTTTGATGGGATGTCAGACTTTGAGACTTTTAAAAAATTTTTGGTTGCTGATTTTTGTTTTAATTTCTAAATTCTTGAGTTTCATTCTTTGCTACCTCGCCTCCCATAGCTTGACAACCATGACTTTACCTTGGTTGGGTTTTAGTTGGGAGGGAACTTTCGGTCTCCGTTAGTGCTCTGGATGAGAAGCAACTGTCAGCTTACTTGAGGAGAAAATTGTGAACACTTAGTGAGCACTTACTATGTGCCTGACACACTGTGAGAACTTTGCTGTTCATTTATTTATTTATTTATTTATTTATTGGTCTTTTGAGACAGGGTCTCCCTGTAGCCCCAGCTGTCCTGGAACTCACTGTAGACCAGGCTGGCCTTGAACTCACAGAGATCCGCCTGCCTCTGCCTCCCAAGTGCTGGGATTAAAGGCGTGCGCCACCACACCCTGCTGACTCTGTTCTTATCTGTAGCCTGATGAACTGGGCTGTTGTCATTCCCTTCTCCACAGGAAACAATGGACTCTTGCCCAGGTCGCTCCCCTCCTAAGGGCCACCCTGCTGTCCTGCTCCCCCTGCCCCCTGGAGTGCATATGGCAGGGGTAGTAAGGGGCTTCCGATAGGGCCTCTGTGCAAGGCCCTTCCAAAGTGGACAGGCCTGTGTTGGAATGAAATTTGACGGCATTTTGCAACAGTTCTCAGGAAGTTTAGCACAGACTTCTGGTTTTCATGTTAGTTTGGTCATGTGTTTCCTACTTTACCTTGTGTATTCTTCCTCTCCAGGTTTCCGTACCTAGCCTGTGATGGCCTAGCTGAAGTGGACACCCTCTCACTTTATATATGGGGCCATCCTTGGGGGTTGCATGGTCCATCTAGTTAGATATAACATGTGATGGTTCATTTTCAAAGGTGCCTCAAGTTATCTTAGGTCCAGTTGTAAATAAATAGAAAACATTAGATCCCTGCAAGTGAATGCTAGTCTGGATATCCACCCCCTTAAACCCAAACTCTGCTAAGCCCCAATCCCCCAACAGAAGTTCAGAGTAGAAAGATACAGCCAGGCTTGCTGGCAAGGTCATGTGTCTGATAAGCTTTAGATAATCAGGGTGCAGGGCTGGAGAGATGACTCAGTGGTTAAGAGCACTGGTTGCTCCTGCAGAGAACCTGGGTTTGGTTCCCAGCACCCACATGGCAGCTAACAACCGGCTGTAACTCGTTTCAGGGGATCTAATGCCCTCTTCTGACCTCTGTGGGTATTGCATGACACGGCTGCACTCACATACATGCAGGCAATACACCCATTCACATAAAACAAAAGCAATAAAATATTTTAAAAAATGAAAAAATAAAATTGACAGGATGTAAAACAGAGATGAACCTACACACGGGTTTTGGTGAGAAAAAGACAATTGTAAGCAAAATACGGAAAGATAAAACCTAGATTGTGTGTAAGAATGTGCCCGCCTGGTTATTCAGAAAGGGAGGAAGGGGCGCGTGCGTTAGGGTTTAGAGGCTGTGCTCGCTTGGTGCGTCTGCCATTCTAGGCCAGCGTCCAACTTTGCAAGGTTGTAAAGTAAACTGCTTTGCTTTCACCACTTTGGGTCCCCAGGGCTCTTATGATAAACGACAATCTTTGTGGCTCACATTCTGAGGAACTATGGGAAGAGAATCCAGTCACTGAGCTCAAGTCTTCCAAGATGCCAGACCCAGCCAAAGCCAGATCCACCTCCTCTGGAAACTTCCTGAGGATCCATGTGCTTGGGGCTTCCCCAGATCAGCTGGGTCAGGAGGCTGCCTGGCCCTCCGTCACCCTCTGCTCCTCTGGGTGGTGGGTGTCTGGTAACTTATCTGCCCCACTCCCAAGGCTGTGAGCATGTGGGGCAAAAGACTTTTGATTTAGATTTTCATTCCTTGCACTAAGAAGCGTGAAAGGCTTAATGAATGAATGAATGAATGAATGAGAGACTTGTAACAATGAGGACACCTTGGACCTTAACAAGATGCATCACCTCATGTAGCACAGGTTCTGAGCCAGGGTGAGCTGCGAGGACAGTGTGATCAGGGCTTGAGCTCCACTGACTCTGCTTCTCCTATCCTTAGACAGCCTCAGCTAAGAGAGAGAGAGAGAGAGAGAGAGAGAGAGAGAGAGAGAGAGAGAGAGAAAGAGAGAGAGAGAGACTTATATTTCTGATTGCTAACCTAGGTCCTGTGCCACCTGGACCCATTATAGCCACCAAAGAATTTACGTGCTGATTGGCTGAAACCATCATCCACGAGGGAGGTGGTGGACTGTGACTGGTTAATTGGGACCCTTCTAGAATGGGGCAGTGGGTGGGTGCCACTCAGAAGGGGGGAGTGGAAGAGGCATGCTGGGTGCTGGTGAGCAAAGCAGGAGGGAGGGGACAGAGCTGTGGGTGGAGCTCCCAGCCTCTCTGCCAGCCCTGAGAGCACATCCACCTAGGGTCTCCTGCTTTCCCTGTGGGAAGGGATTGTGATCACCCATTTAGAGAGGAGAAAAATGGAAGCACGGAGATGCTAAGAAACTTGCCCAAAGTCAAAGATCTGGTCAGCAGTGAAGCTGGGGGCTGATGCCCACATTGCCAGGACAGGCCACTGTGGTCTCTAGTGACCATCAGTGTCCTTGTGAGGTGGACATTGCTTGTGGCTCAAAAGCTCCAGACACCACTCCCAGCCTTTGGTCGGCCCAGCACCCTCCCCTGTCGCTGTGGAGACAGTAGTAGTGAAGATGGCAGCCCGTGGATGGCATGTCAGCCCCAGGCTCTGGGCTGTCCCCATCTGTCACTGGGTCCACCCGGCTAGGAGCAGTTGGCATGGATACCCGGCTGCCGGTCTTATCGCCTTCCTCACCTGGTTAACTTCTCAGGCCTGTCCCCACAGCAAAGTCAGTTCCAGAGTTCCCATTTTACAAATAAGGAAAACTAAGGTTCCAGGTAACCCAGCTGGGAGGAGGACCTGAGCCAGCGCCTCCCTGCTCCCAGGTCTGCAGCACCAGCCTGTCTTTGGAAGCTGAGTGTCTGAGGTCTCCCGAGTCCCCTTTTGCAGGACCTGGGGACTGTCCCTCCTCTCCTGTAGTAATTTCTCTCTCTGCTATGGCACAGTCACTGACACAAGAGACTCCAGGGAGGAAGGTTTGTTTTGGTCTGCGGTTCAGGGGATGCAGACCATCACCCCGTGGAGCCTGTCCGTGGCTGTCACAGTCACTGGCACACATCTCTACGCACCAGGAAGCAGAGAGGGGATGCAGGATCCAGCCGGTTTCCTCCTTTTTAAGTTTCATTTGTCTAGACCCCAACTCGTGGGATGGTGCTGCTCACACTCAGGGTGAGCCCCCCCGCCCCCGTCACTCCTCATTGGAAACACAAACACATCCAAAGCTGTTCCTCTTGATGTCCTGGTGTTTGTTAATCCAAAGAGGCTGACAATCAGAATTAACCATCGCACCACCTCTCAGCCCTGGCCCTAGCAGTGCACTGGATTATTTCCCCAGAAACAGACGGCTCTGCCAGGCTCACCTTCCTAGCTGCTTAGCTGGAAAAAGCACAGACAGCTGTGGCCCCTCGCCTCTCTCCCTGCTTCAGACCCAGGCCCTCCCTGCTTCCCGCTCCCTCCTGCCCTCCTTACCCCCATTCCCCCTCCCTCCTTCCCTTTCCTCATCCCTTCCTTTCTGCCCTCCTTCCGTCCCTCCGTCCCCCTCCCCCCTTCCCTCTTCCCTCTGTCCTGCCCTTCCCCCTCCCCCTCTCCTACCTCTTGTCTTC
>NW_008334550.1:1038528-1058196 GCF_000622305.1 Nannospalax galili | reverse complement strand
CCCTCCTTCCCTCCCTCCTCCCTCTCCCTTCTATCCCATCCTTCTCCCCCCTCCCTCCTGGATCAGGCAGCAGCTGCTGGGTTTGCAGCCTGCCTCTCAAATCACCCGCCAATGCCTGGAAAATGCAAATAAAAAGCAAGATTATGATATTTTTTGTAAATAAGCAATGTAGCAACTCAAATCTGGTTTGGGCCAGGAGCTGAATCCACCAGAGTGATGTTGATGCTGAAATATCTGCGTATGGTCTCATGGAACATTTACTGTGGATGCTGGGCTCCGGGAACGCTTTGTGTAAATTATTCATTACGGAATCCAGACGAAGCCCAAAGTCCTCCCACCATGATGTTGCCACGCTACCTTTTTTTATTTTATTGCCTCTGAAGCGCTGGGCTTAGTAGCTAATGCCATCCACCAATCTGGCTGCGTAATTAGCAGGGAGAGATAACTGTCCAGCTCGGGGTGCTGACCTCATCCCCGGTCCTTTCAAGGCTTTTCTGTGGTGAGCCAATCAAGGTCTTTTCTTGCCAGGAAGCCCTGGTGGTCACAGAACTGCTGGCCGATATGAAGCCCTGTCACTTTTGCCTCCCACAGTTGGAGAGGACGGTGTCAACTCAGCCCTTCACAGCTGACAGCCTCTCAGGCCGCACACAGCCATGTGCTCTGTGAGACAGCAGCAGGTGCTACCTGGGTTTCCACATGAGGAGCTCCAGGTCCAGAGGCTGTTTGAGGTGAACTGTGCCCCACCCAGCTGTAGGCATGGATCAGTGTCCAGAGGATTCCCACTGGGATTTCCGGGTCCTTGTGTCTAGGAACAAAGAATTGGGCCAGAGACACACGGATAGAGATAGAAACAGACAGCTCAGAAAACAAACAAGGAGGGGCTGGAGAGATGGCTTAGTTGGCCAAGTGCCCACTGTGCAAGCATGAAGATCCGAATTCAGACCCCCAGCATCCAGGCATAAAAAAGCCAGGTGTGGGTACACACTTCTGCAACCCTAACTCAAGGGGGCTAGAGACAGGTAGATCCCCCATCTCACTGGCCAGCCAGTTTAGCCAATTAGTGAGCACCAGGTTCAGTGAGAGAGCCTGTCCCAAAAGATAAGGTGGAGAGCAGTAAAGACAGACACCCATGTCAACTTCTGGCCTTCACACGCAGGCAGGCACATACTCATTCTCTCTCTCTCTCTCTCTCTCTCTCTCTCTCTCTCTCACACACACACACATACAC
Organism: Nannospalax galili; assembly: GCF_000622305.1. Taxonomy (NCBI): domain Eukaryota; kingdom Metazoa; phylum Chordata; class Mammalia; order Rodentia; family Spalacidae; genus Nannospalax; species Nannospalax galili. The sequence goes on along the minus strand of NW_008334550.1, from coordinate 1,056,968 downwards.
ACATGTTGGGGGGAAGGAGAGAGAGGGAGGGAGGGAGGAAGAGAAGATGGAGGGAGAGAGGAAGAGAAGAAGATGGAGGGAGAGGGAGGGAGAGGGAGAGAGGGAGAGAGGGAGGGAGGGAGGGAGGGGGGGCTGGGGCTATAAGGAGACCCTGTCTCAAAAAGAGAGAGAGAGAGAGAGAGAGAGAGAGAGAGAGAGAGAGAGAAAGGGCTGAAAGCTCGGTGGTGGTGCCAGGTCACTGACATAGTGCTCTGTGACTCATTTCTACAGTGCCTGCCGTCTCCTACACTCACACACTGTCATGCTCTGTCCTGTACATGTGCAAGTGGCCTTTGGCCAGGACTTTCCGGTCCTTGGTTTCTCTCACAGATTAGTCTTGCTGCCTCTTCTTGGCCTGCTCTTCATGGCGCCTTTCAGTCACCTGCTGCATCTCTACCCTTCGCCGTGCACGCACGATATTACGGGGAGACTTCACAGATGCCATCAAGTTAAAGTGAAGGTCTTTGGGGGCTGATTGTGACTGGGGTCCCAGTGGGAAGAGGGGATTTGTAGGTGCCCAGAACCCTAGCTCTTAGGCGGCTGCCATGGGGGGATATTGGGTTGGAGGCCAACGTAGGACACACACTGTCTCAAATAAAACTGGGGGGCTGGAGAGATGGCTCAGTGGTTGAGTGTCTGCTGATTTTTCAGAGTTCTCAAGTTTGGTTCCAAACACTCATCTAGGGTGGCTCACAACCGCCTATAACTCCAAGGGATTGAATGCTCTATTCTGACCTTTCTGCACATGCACACAGGCACACACACACACATACACACACATGAATAAATAATAAAAAAATAAATCTTGAACCAAAATTAAAAAAGCAAATGTGATAAGTGAAAAAAGGAAGAAACGGGGAGGCTGGGACCCAGACGCACAGAGCAAAGTCTGTGAGCACACAGGAGGTCGCTGGCTGCAAGCTCAGCACAGCGCAGGAGGACTCGGCCTGCCACACCTTACTCTTGGACTTCCAGCTTCCGAGACTGTGGGCATAAATCTGTGTGGTTTAAGTCACTCAGCTGGTGGCCCTTCACCCTCAGAGGTGAAGTGGGCAGTGCCTCCTGCTCTCAGAGTCCTGGGGCTGGTGGGCATCTGGCTGGAGGGTCAAGAAACTTGCTTTGCAAATGGTCCTAGGGTCTTCCTCAAAGCCAGGGTTTGGGAGATGGACACAGATGGGAGCTCTGTCAGCATCCTCATCCGTCCCCTTTGGAAGAGTAAAGCTCCGTGTAAATAGTTGCGGGATTAATTTCACAACTCACAAACGAATAAATGCAGGAACGTGGAGCGAGTCACACTTGCTCAGGACGACACTTCAAACAGCGCTATTCCTAGCACTGACCTTGCGTGCTTGGTGACCATGGTGGGCCATAGCCTCTTACTTTATGACCTCTTTAAGGACTCTGAGGTAGAGGACCATCTCTGAGGGGCAAGACAGCATTGACAGCTCTGCCCGGGGACCCAGAGCCTCCCATGTTCCAACCTTAGGGTATAGATGGAGTCTGCCTGCCTAGAGAGTGTAGGGTGGAGGGCAGTTCCAGCTGGGGGCAGAGGGCCAGGCAACACACTGCTGGGTCTCAGGTGGCTGTGGAGTCTGGGGCTCGCCCTCTTTCCCCAGTGCCTTCCTCATGGCGAAGAGCTGCCGGTCTGATTCGAGTGTGGCTTTTTCATGTGCACTTTAATGATCTTTTTTTTGGGATTTTAAGAGTCTCATATTTAGGGCCGAGGAGATGGCTTAGTAGGTAAAGTGCTTACTGCACAAGTGGGAGGACTGAAGTTCAGACCCCCAGCACCCACATAAAAACCAGGCATGTATGGCAGCCTGCCAATAATCCCAGTGCTCACCAGGGAGGCAGAGACAGGGGATCCTTGGGCCAAGCTGGTTACCTAGACTAGCTGAATCAGCGAGCTCCTCGTTCAGTGAGAGACCATGCCTTAGTAAATAAAGCAGACAGGGGGCTGGAAAGACAGCTCAGTGGCTAAGAGCACACACTGTTCTTACAGAGGACCAGAGTTTGGTTCCCAGCACCTGTCAGGTGGCTCAAAACTGCCTGTAACCCCAGCTGCATGGAGTCTGATGCTGCCTTTTGGCCTCTGCTGACACACGAAGTGTGTATACACACAGAGATACATGCCAACACAGACATACAGATGCATTGTTTTTATTTTTTAATATTTTATCATTTTTATTTTATGTGTATAAGTGTATAGCTTCCATGTATGTAAGTGTACCCATGTCGTGCAATGCCCACAGAGGTCGGAAGAGGGTGTTGAATTCCCCTGGAACTGGAGTTATGGACAGTTGTTAGCCGCCACGTGGGTGCTGGGAACGGAGCCTGGGTCCTCTGCAAGAGCAATCAGTGCTCTTAACCTATGAGCCATCTCTCCAGCTCACATAGATACATTTTAAAAAGCAGCAATTGACTGGTGAGATGGCTCAGCGGTTAGAGCACTGGCTGTTGTTGCAGAGGACCTGGGTTCGATTCCCAGCACCCACATGGATTCTAACAACTGCCCATAACTCTGGTTCCAGGGAATCTTCTGACCTCCTCGGGCATTGCGTGACATGGGTGCACTTACATACATGCAAGCAATACACTCATACACGTAAAATAAAAATAATAAAAATAAAATATTAAAAAAAATGGCAATTGATTGAAGAAGATGCCCAGTGTCTACCTATGGTCTCCACATGCATACATATGTATGCATGCATATGTACACACCACACACATACACATGCAAAAATAACAATAACTGAATAACATCTCCATATATTAGCACTGTTCACCACTTTCCTCCCCTTAGGGAGAAACAAACGATACCAAACCAAAGCAAGCCAACAGAACAGAGCCAAATTCTGACATTTCTTGGTACCACGCACTGGACTTATGTTGGAAGTGTTGATTGATTTGCACCGGGGCATTGGATCCTGAGAACCTTCTAGATCCTAGGAGCTTCCCTTTTCAGGATCCCAGGAAGGACACAGAGGGTTTGAAACAAGCAAAGCCAGAGTCGGAAAGGGCCAGAGGCTGAGGCGCGCTGGTCCCCTCGTGGCTGCGCCTCCTTCCTCCAGCCAGCGCCTCCCCTGCAGGCGCTTTGTCCTAGTGCTTTACTGAAGGTTTCCCTTGGCACTGGGGACTCAGCCACAGATTCCCACAGTCTCCTGGCCTGGCCTCCTCTGTTTCCTGCCAAGGTAGTCCCTTCTGTGGGGAGGAGCTGTTTGTCCACATCCCTGCTCTCAGAGATGGGCCTGGACAAAGCTTTGGGGTCTGATCCCCTCTGGGCTCCAACCCTGCCTTTAGGGTCTGAGCCAGGGTTTAAATTCTGACTTCTCTAGGCTTTAGATTCCAATCCAAGGTTTGGGGTCTGATCTAGACTTTGAGACCTAACCTGTGTTTTGAGCACTAACTAGAGCTTTGGACTCTGGGCTTGTGGGCCTGACCTGAGCTTTAAGCTCTGACCTGAGCTTTGAGTTTTAACCTGGGCTTTGAGGTCTGATCTGGGCTTTGAGCTCTGATCTGGGCTTTGGGACCTGACATGAGCTTTGAGCTCTGACCTGAGCTTTGGGGCTGACCTGAGCTTTGAGTTCTGACCCAGACTTTGAAACAGACTGGTCTTTGGGATATGATCTGACTTTGGGGCCCTGACCCAGGCTTTGAGTTTCAACTCAGTTTCGGTGGTCTGACCCAGACTTTGGGGCCCAATGTAATCTTTGGGCCCTAAGCTGGGCTTTGGAGTCCAACCTGGGCTTTGGGCCCTGATGTAGGCTTTCTGGTCAATCCCAGTCTTCCAGGGAGAGGGTTTGACCCAGGCTTTGGGCTTTGACCCGGGCTGTGGGCCCTCACCCAGGTTTTGGAGTTCAACCTGAGTTTTGGGATCACATCAAGGTTTGGACCTGGCTTTGAGCCTGATCCTGGCTTTGGGGCCTGACTTGGGCTTTAGGATCTCACCTAGCCTGATCTTGACTTTGGGGCCTGACTTGGGCTTTAGGATCTCACCTAGCCTGATCTTGACTTTGGGGCCTGCTCAGCTGTACCTTTGACTTTGACTCACCTGACTACTTTAACCCTAGCCTGGACCCAGAGCCCTGTGTTGTGGTGGTGTCTGGCCTGGTCTTGGGCATTGCTATCTCCTGTTACTTGTGGCCAGGTCTCCATCCTGTGATTGCCCTTACTGTTTGTCCCAGACTCTGTCCAACAAACAGCCACAGAAATGCCTGAGCTTTGGAAAGGATAACTATTTATGTAACATGATTCTTTCATTCTGAGCTCATCAATCTGCAGAGTGAAACGTTTTTCTATTTCCTGGAAAGAGCAGTGTTGGGGATTCCAGGAGGCCTGGCCTGTGGCCTTGGCGAGGCAGGGTCATGCAGTGTGGTGACAGACACACCAGGCTTCTCCACACCCGCTCTGCTCTGTTCGCAGGAAGCTGAGACCTTGGCTCCCGTCTCCTCCCTGTGCCCCGCCCATGCATCCCCACCTTTTGGAGGCCCTTTGCTGTTATCCAGGTGGCATTGGCTTCTGGCACCGGTGGGGACTCGACTGTCCTACTCGTCCTTCATCTAAAAAGCCGTGGAAAGGGGGAGCCCTGTCTGTGTCCAGCCCTCCTCGTCAACAGCTTTTAGACTGTGACAGACACCTGTGTTTCTGAGCCCTGGGGTGGTACCTACAGTTCTGTTTCTGATCAGCAGTGAGCTCCGAGGCTGGAGGGACAGTTAGAAGACAGGAGAGGGTGTAGACAGGGTGCCTCTCAGGAGCCCCTCAAGGTTGGGAGGACGGCAGTGGCCTTGTGGGAGCCGTGCCTCTGCCACTCGTGATGTGCTCCAGCATATTCCTGGAACGCCGTCTTCACCATCTGTCTCCTGAGCTGGCTTAGTGACGGCTGCCAGAGAGGGGTTCCAATTTGCAATTGTAAATTGTCTCTCCCCCCTCTTCACTCCGTGTGAAACAGCTCTGATGGCTTGAAGGGGCTGTCAAGGTTTGCAGTGAGCCTGGCTTATTTTCCACATGGCAGGAAACACCTCCTTCCTTAGAGTCCTTGGGCAGGTGTGTGTGGGTGTGTGGGTGACACAAGGCACTGCAGGGGGGATGGTGGGTAATGGGAGCCATGCTCTGAGATGGCTTTGGGCTAATTCCAGGACTTGACTCTGGACTCCACCAGGAGGACCTGGTTCTTGAGCCTTCTCTGACGGACTTGTGTGTGATGCAGTAAAGCCCAGCTCGCAGCAACGCCTGCCTGACCCTGGGGCCTCAGCTCCTACCCTGAAGAATCAACAGCCAGAGTTAGAGCTATACCACAGGCTGCTGCTTTTCCGTCTCCCGCCTCTGTACAGCCTCCTCCATGATCCTTAGCTTGGCCTTTGGGTAAAGTCCTCCCTGTAGGATATTTATCCCTATTACATCCTGATCCCCTGGCCACAGAGCCCTGTACAAGCCACTGCCTTGGACCTTACCCTCTTTCTTCCCTCAGAGCTGCCAACACCTTCGTGGTACCTGGAGTGCAGCACACCAGCCCTTCCCAGATCCAACACTGGTCTCCATTCTGGCGAGAACAGAAGTGGTGAAAACCCTCCCCAATTCACCCTGAAGCCAGTTTCCAGGCACCACGGAGTCAGGGCACACACAGGAACACACCTAGCCCCTGCCCCGAGACTGCTCCAGACGCTGCCTTGCCACAGCCAGCGGCCAGCAGCCAGCGGCCCTTCTGTGAGGTCCCCACCTCCCTGGTGGTTCTTTTGCTCGTTTTCTTGCAGACCCCGGCACGGCCCACCTGCCTGGCTCCCTTGCTAGCCAGAGGTGCTCCCTTTCTTTACTTGGATTTCATGCTGCACGGCACTGTACCCTGCTGTGATGCACCTCTGCTTGTTGGCATGGAGCAATGCAGGGCTCTCCAAGACCCCGGGGACCGTCCTTGTGGAGCCGTACCTGCCACAGCCCTCGGTGGCATTCCTGCACGAGCTACAGCGAACAGCAGCACCAGCCATGGTCTGATGATTTTGGGGTCATCAGGCCCCTGTAACAGGTCACTGCTGCTCCCCTGTGGGGTGGGGCTCTGGGAGAAGTCAGTACATACTGCAGGACCCACAGTGGAGAGGACTGCTGCTGCAAATGTTCAGATGCTGCTGCTGCAATGGAGCTGGGCGTCAGGTGCAAGGTGTACCGGGGTCATCCACGAGCAGGCCTGTGCTCAGCCCTTCACAGTCATCGGGTCTCAGGGCAAATTAAGGACATCAGGACCTGGTGGGGTTGAGCTGAGCTGGGTTGTAGTCCTGCCCTGATGTGGGGCTATTCTGCAGAGGCCACCAGGGACCTGAACACGGTTGGGGTGGAAGCAGGGTCAAGGTCAAGAATGGGCTCTGGAGGGAGGCTGAACCTTCTGTGGGGAGCCTGGGAAGCTGTGGGTTGCTAAGGGTCCCTGGACTCTGGGAAGCAGTTTTGGGGTGTGGGTGAGTGTAGCTCAATTTCTAGGGCAAAGGTGGAAATCTGGCTTTGGAAAGCCCACATCCATTTGCCCAGCTTTTTGGTCAGGGAAGCGTCTCACTGCCTCTGCTTCAGGGGTGTGCAGTTCCCCATGGGGCTCCTTAAAGGCCTCAGCGTGGTCTCTAGCGTGGCAGGTGTGAAACAAGGGAAACGTGCACACTTTTTTCAGTCTCACTCAAGACACGGCAAGATGGGCGTTTGCTAGGGGGTCTGGTGGGTAGGACCTTCGGGTAGAACAGACCATGCTTAGGGCAGGAAACCCCCCTGCTTACTGATACACATCCTTGAATGCCAAGCACAGGCGGGGGTCTGTGCATGTGTGTGGGGGGAGTGTGGAGGGGACTCTGCGCATGTGGGGGTGTGTGGAGGGGACTCTGTGCATGTGGGGGAGTGGGGAGGGGACTCTGTGCATGTGGGGGGGGGGGGGGGGGCCTCTGTGCGGGGGGGGGAGTGTGGAGGGGACTCTATGCATGTTGGGGGTATGTGGACGGGACTCTGTGCATGTGGGGGGGGGGGGGGGGGCCTCTGTGCGGGGGGGGGAGTGTGGAGGGGACTCTATGCATGTTGGGGGTATGTGGACGGGACTCTGTGCATGTGGGGGGGGGGGGGGGGGCCTCTGTGCGGGGGGGGGAGTGTGGAGGGGACTCTATGCATGTTGGGGGTATGTGGACGGGACTCTGTGCATGTGGGGGGGGGGGGGGGGGCCTCTGTGCGGGGGGGGGAGTGTGGAGGGGACTCTATGCATGTTGGGGGTATGTGGACGGGACTCTGTGCATGTGGGGGGGGGGGGGGGGGCCTCTGTGCGGGGGGGGGAGTGTGGAGGGGACTCTATGCATGTTGGGGGTATGTGGACGGGACTCTGTGCATGTGGGGGGGGGGGGGGGGGCCTCTGTGCGGGGGGGGGAGTGTGGAGGGGACTCTATGCATGTTGGGGGTATGTGGACGGGACTCTGTGCATGTGGGGGGGGGGGGGGGGGCCTCTGTGCGGGGGGGGGAGTGTGGAGGGGACTCTATGCATGTTGGGGGTATGTGGACGGGACTCTGTGCATGTGGGGGGGGGGGGGGGGGCCTCTGTGCGGGGGGGGGAGTGTGGAGGGGACTCTATGCATGTTGGGGGTATGTGGACGGGACTCTGTGCATGTGGGGGGGGGGGGGGGGGCCTCTGTGCGGGGGGGGGAGTGTGGAGGGGACTCTATGCATGTTGGGGGTATGTGGACGGGACTCTGTGCATGTGGGGGGGGGGGGGGGGGCCTCTGTGCGGGGGGGGGAGTGTGGAGGGGACTCTATGCATGTTGGGGGTATGTGGACGGGACTCTGTGCATGTGGGGGGGGGGGGGGGGGCCTCTGTGCGGGGGGGGGAGTGTGGAGGGGACTCTATGCATGTTGGGGGTATGTGGACGGGACTCTGTGCATGTGGGGGGGGGGGGGGGGGCCTCTGTGCGGGGGGGGGAGTGTGGAGGGGACTCTGTGCATATTGGGGGTATGTGGAGGGAACTCTGTGCATGTGGGGGGTGTGGAGGGGACTCTGTGCATGTGGGGGGTGTGGAGGGAAAGGGGGAAACGGGGCATGGGGGGGAGGGTGGAGGGGACTCTGTGCATGTGGGGGAGTGTGGAGGTCTGTGCATGTGTGTGGGGGGTGTGGAGGGGACTCTGTGCATGTGGGGGAGTGTGGAGGGGACTCTGTGCATATTGGGGGAGTGTGGAGGGGACTCTGTGCATGTGGGGTGTGTGGAGGGGACTCTGTGCATGTGGGGGGTGTAGAGTGTTCCTTCTGCTCAGTTGTTTGTGAGCCTGTAACTGCTCCAGGAATAAGGTCAAATAAGCAAAGCTCCTGAGTGGAGTGTACCTGGAAGTGTCCTCCAACCACTATGTCAGCAAGCTATACTCACGCCTCCATCCTGCCTCCATCCCGAGCTTGCCAAGGAGTAGAGGGGGAGTCAGTTACCCCTCCCACCCAATCAGTCGACCTTAGCTGCACGTGGGTGAGGGGCTAAGGATATATAAGCTGAGAACGCCACGAGGCCCCTCTCTTGCCATTTTGTGTGGCTGTTGGGAAGTCACAGGATCTATACTGAGTGTGGACTTTCTGGCACAGTGGTAAATGGGGGGGCGCCCACTCTTCTGTAAATAAACCCCCACCCTAAGCTCCATCAGCAAGCCCAATAAACTTGTTAGGATTTAAAAAAAAAGAAAAAAAGAAAAAAGAAAGAAACAGAGCTAACGGAAACCTTCATCATTCCACTAAAGTTGACCCCATGTTGGCAAATCCTTTGGTCTTTGATTTCTCATTTCTACCCCCCCTTAAACTTCATTGTATATGTTTTTTTATGTAACCTGCTTCAAGTTATTTCTGGAAAAATGTGTTAAAACTTGCCTCTCTGGAATACAAAAGAGAAAAGCCCCTGAGCTGGGCCCGGCGCCTTGAGCCTACACTCCCAGCACCCTCCCGGCAAAGGCAGGAGGAGCCGGAGGTCAACCTGGACCATGGGTGTGAAACCGCTCCCAAACAAAAACAGATTGAAATGAAACAAAACAAAATAAAAGGAAGTTCCCGAGGGGCTGAGCCATCTTTAATAAACACAGGAGGCAGGGCTGGGAACATAACTCATTGAGTGCAGTGTCCCACCAGAGGACCTGGGTTTGAGCCCCAGAACCCATGTAAAAAGCTCAGCATCATGGTCCCCACCAATAATCTTGTAATAGGGCACATTCTTGACCATCATAACTATGCCATGTTAAAGTTTAGGTTGACTCTGGTGTCTGAAATTATCAGGCAGTTGGCCCAGGGTATGGGAACACATGTTGGTTAGACCCCCAGTTGTCTTGGGAACAGGTCAGAGTGTTCCAGACTGCACCTGCTAACTGCAGATTTATGGCTTCTGAAGGTTATGCTTGGCTTGCTTCTGCAAAATAGTATTTGTTGCTTAATAGAATAGAAATTGTGAAGGGGACACTCCACCTGTAAGGTTGGGAACTTCTTAAACTTTTCACTCCTAGTTATGATTTCTCTGTATAAAAGCTTATACTGCAGATGGCTCGGGGCTACACGCTTGGGTTCTGACACTCTCGTGTAGTAACCCTGGCCAGCAACGACCTTCACTCAGCAAAACTTTGAGTTGTCTTCTCTGGTGAAGCACCCCACAACAATCTCAGCTCTGGGGAGCTGGAGACAGGATACCTGGAGCTCACTGGCTAGACCGCATGGCCCAATTGGTAAACCCAACGAAGAGACCCTGTCTCAAAAAATAAGATGAAGGGTTTGAGAGATGGCTCAGCAGTTAAGAGCACTGGCTGCTCTTGCAAAGGACCTGGTTCGATTCCTAGCACCTACATGGCGGCTAATAACTGTCTATAACTCCGGTTCCAGGGTAATCCAACACCCTGTTCTGACCTCCTTGGGCATTTCATGACACAGGTACACTTACATCCATGTAGACAATGCACTTATACACATACAAAATAAAATAACAACAACAAAAAAAGGTGAAGAGCAATTGAGGAGACTCCTGAGGTTGACCTCTGGTCTCCGCATGCACACACATGTGCACATACACACACATAAAAATAGTCAAAGGACGAATGGGGATGCTTCTGTGGGTGGGTTGGGGTCAGGGAGAGTCCCAGCAGCCCCCTGAGAGAGGCTGTGGGACAGGAGGGAGGCAAGGGCGGGCAGGAAGCAGTGAGGCTCAGCTGGGTATATTTGGGGCGATGAGGCCATGAAGGATGCCTCTGGTGTGCTCCAAGCATCTCCCACCTGAGATACTTTCAGCTTACAATGGTCTTTTCAGAGTCATTACCTCACTAAGTGGAGGCACATCCGTGTACTGTTTATCTCTGCCCCATCTAGTGACTGGGCAGAGATGATCCAGTAAGGACACCGCCCTGAGGCACAGCTTGGAGGAGGGCTACCTGCTGCTCAGGAACATCCTTGCGGGCTGTGAGCTAAAGTGGAAGTGCTGTTGTGTTACCCACCATATGCTTTGCGTTTTGTTAAATTGGTTGGCGTGGCCTTCTTTGACAGTATAGTGAGTGCCTTTGTTTGTGTAGATGATGTGAATGGTTTTTCTTTCCTAAACAGAAATTTGCAACAATACTGCCCCCCCCAAAGAAGCAAAAAACAGAAAAAGAAGCAAAACAACAACAACAACAACAAAAAAAACCAGAAACAGAATGACTGGGAGTGGAAAGCATGACTTGCAGGAGAGCCATAAGCTTCATTAAAGGAAACCATAAAGACGTAGATCCCCTAAAGTGGCCAACTGGTCCTAAATTGGTGGCCTGGCCTTTGCTTTGCTCAAGCCTTATCAGCTGGTTGCTCCCTGGACCGTGAGAGGCTGTTTACAGAGCTAACCTGTCTCCTTTACTGTCATAAGATAACTCGCCTGTTCTTCCTCAGAAAATTGTTGGAAGAAGAAGATCCTGAGTTACCCCAAGGACATCAGACCCCAGCACTGAGTTAACTTCTGCAAGTTGTGCTGTGTCTGGTAGCTTTCTTACAAAAACCTCAATGTCTCTTCAGAAGGGTTTATCGGCCCTTTGCTGTGTTCTTTGAATAAAGGAACACACTCCTTGCCTGTTGTAGGTCTGACTCTGGTTATTATTAACTTTAAACTCCTTCCTTTTCTGCCCTCCTAAATCTAACAATCGGGGTTTCCATTCTAGCAAAGAACTCAGTGCTGAACCCTGAGTGGCTGCATTTTTTTCTGCTTGGTTAAAATGCAGCCCTTGCCTCTGTGTGATAGTCCCAATGAACTGGGAGGCAGGTTTCTAGGCACACCTGTGAGGGAGTATCTAGATTAAGGGTAGCCTCTGAGAATGTCTGTAAGGACTGTCTTGATTGCATTAATTAATGTGGGAAGCCTCATTTTAATTTTGAACTACTCCCCAGGTGGGGGATCTGGGGATGTGTAAATGGAGCAGGCAAGCTGTGTTCTTTTTTTTTAAAAAAATATTTTATTTATTATTTTCATTTCATGTGTATGAGTGTATTGCCTGCATGTATGTGAGTGCACCCATGTTGTGCAATGCTGAGGAGGTCAGAAGAGGGCTTCGGATTCCCCTGGAACTGGAGCTAAGGACTATTCGTAGTTGCCATGTGGGTGCTGGGAATTGAACCCGGGTCCTCTGCAAGAGCAGTCAGTGCTCTCAACCCCTGAGCCATCTCTCCAGCCCCACTGTGTTCTTTTTTTAATTGAAAAAAATTTTTATTTATTTATTTTAATTTTATGTGTATGACTGTTTTGCCTGAATGTAAGTGCACTAGTGTCGTGCAGTGCCAGTAGAAGACAAAAGAGAGCATTGGATCCCCTGGAACTGGAATTAGAGATGGTTGTTAGCCACCATGTGGGGGCTTGGATTTGAACCCAGGTCTTCTGCAAGAGCAGCCAGTGCTCTAACCACTGAGAAATCTCTATAGCTGCTTTGAGTTCCTGTCACTTTGACTTTCCTGCAATGATGGGGCTGTAACCCAGAACTTGGAGTCAAACAAACCCTTCCTCTCTTGAGATGTGTTTGTCAGGGTATTTTATCACAGCAACAGGAAAGGAAATCAGACACTCTGAAACAAAAGAGGAATATTACATTGGCGGAATCAGTCCAGAAGGATATTCTCTGGCATGTAATATTCCAAGCACATGCAATCTAGGCAGCTCCACAAGGTTCTTTTATGTCCTTGCTTTGCTGTGCGATGGGGCTTTCTTTCCCTGGGTCTGATATGGCTGTTCCATCCAGCCCTTACCAGCACTGAGGTGTCCCAACCAGCAGCAATGGGCAAGAGTTGGGGAGCTTATGCCTTTCCTTTCAGGGCATGACTGATGGTGGCATTTATCACTTTTGCTCACACGGTGTCAGCCAGAGTCTAGCAACATGGTTGCAAATAGCTGCAAGGGATTCGGGGACAGGAAGTGCGCAGATGTTTGGTCATGTGACCCACCGAAAGGCTCTGACTTCTGGAGGTGAATCTCTACCATCTCTGTATGGTTAGGGTGCTGTAACCAAGTACCATAAAACAGGAGGGCATATAAGCAACAGACACTGAATCCTCACTGTCTGGAGGCTGGAAGTCCAAGGCTCTCTTCCTGTGTCCTCATGGGGGAGGAACAAGCTCTCTTGTATCTCTTCCTGTGAGGGAGTGACTTTCACAGTGGGAGGTCTGCCTCTCTCACCATGTCTTCACCTCGGGGGTTGAGCAGGGGAAATGGGCTGAGAAGGAGAAGCAGAGAGGAAACCAGGGGCCCTCGGGGTCTGAGCACCCAGGAGTGGAAGACATGTGCCAAAAGTTGTCTGTGGGCCAAGTGGGAAGGTCAAGGTTGACCACCTGATGTGGGGTGAGGGTGAACTTGACGGGGGCAGCCACAGTTGATGCTGGGAGAGAAAACCAAGATGGCTGCTGTGGGAAGGAGGCGGATGGTGGGCTCAACTGGGCACAGAGATAGGGCAGCAGGGTAAGAGAGAAGGCTGAGGAGGTTCTCCCAGGATGGATACCATCTGCATGGGAACACCGGCACTAGGTGATGCAGAGGAAACGGGAGAGATGGGCCGACTGCCTAAGCAAAGCTCTCCAGTGCCCTGGGTGCTGATCTGCCTGGAGCAGAGGTGCTGGAGATCCAACACCCCACACGCCCCTTGCCCCTCCCTTCCTCACACCCACCTGTCCTGTGGGGATCCCTTCCTGAATCAAAATCTAGAACATCCCCCAGGAGGCAGTGTCATCCAAGAGAAAAGAGTCACTTCCATCTACCCTAAAACCCTCTGGGCCGGGCATGGTGGTGCACAACTGCAGTTCCAGTGCTCATAAGGCTGAACTCGGTGACCCTCCCTTCTGCATGGTGCATCTCCATGGGTCTATCAGGGCCACGCAGGGAGGAGGGTCTGGGAAATGGGGAATAGCGAGCTGCAAACAGTTGGCACTTATCCTGTTCTTTTCAAGCATTTGTGTGTGCGTGTGTGTCTGTGTGTCTGTGTCTGTGTGTACTTGTGTGTATACATATGTGGTGGTTTGAGTGAGGAAAGTCCCCTTTAGGCTCAAGTATTTGAACACTTGGTCTGTGGTCCCCAGTTGGTGGTAGTTTGGGGTGGTCATGGACTCCCTAGGAAGTGCGGCTACAGGAGGAAGCACGTCACTGTGGACAGACTTTCACAGCCTTGGCCACTTGCAGTTTGCTCTCTGTCTGCTTCCTGAATGTGCCTGAACATGTGAGCACTCAGCTTTCTGCTATGGAAGCCACGTCTCCCCTGCCAAGATGGACTCCTCCCTCTGGAGCCACAAGTCCAAACTTCCTTCCTTCCTTCTTTATTATTTTATGTGTATTACTTGGATGTATGTCAGTGCTGTGCCCACGGAGGTCAGAAGAGGGCACTGAATTCTCCTGGAACCGGAGTTACAGATGGTTGCTAGCCACCATGTAGGTGCTGGGAATTGAACCCAGGTTCCCTACAACGGCACTCAGTGCTCTTAATGGTTGGGCCTTTCTCCAGTGCATCATCTTGTTCTTGTTTGACTCACATGGTCCGCGTTTGCTCCTCTTCTCTCCTTCTCTGAAGTAATTCCTGAAGTTTCCTCTCCACAGCTCTGGTCAGTGTCTTCACTGGCTCCTACCCGACCTGTTACAGGGAAGGGGGATGCTTGTCTTGCCGACATCCTCTCAGCTCCCCACCAGGGTCCTCAAGGGCTCCGGTCGCCCCCCCTCACACCCGTGCTGATTCCCTGGCTTCCTCCTGCTGCTGTTCACACCCAGTGACCCCTCACTCTGCCTGGCCATCTCCACTTGGTCTGGGCACATGTGTACATGTACATAGGCACTTGAACATGTAGTGTTTGTGTGACCACAGGTGCATAGTCAATTACAGTCTTTTATCCCCGCCAAGTGCCCACAGCACTGTGTGAGCCCCAATGTGGACCATGAAGTTCAAGGACTCTCCTGAGACCCGATGGTGAGGGAATCCTGTGAGTTGGGGCCTCATAACAGGGGGCACTTGGCAGAGACCTGTGCCCTCCTTGATCCGCATGCCTCCGGCCTGCAGAATCTCCTCCCTGGTCTTCAGCACTGGGGCTGCTGCAGAGCCCCAGGCCCACCTGGCGTCCAGTCGGGCAGTGTCCACCAGCTGGCTGTCGGCACCGAGCCAGAGGTCGGTTTTCACTTTGTGGTTATCTTCAGCAAGGGGCAGGGACCGAGGTCACCAACGCTAAGCTCTGAGGAGCTACTCAGGCAGAAGACAGCCCTGGCCGCCCTGGCTGTGTGCTTCCGGTGGGCTACCTCTCTCCCCTGCTGAGGCTGAGCTGATTTCCCCGCTGTGTTATTAACCTAGACCTTCCCTCACCCTGGCTGGAAATCCAGAGCAAGCAGCTGGAGCCTGTGTGGGCTGCACCTGCCTGCTGGAGATGAGTTTTCCCGAACTTAGTAGGGGGAGAAAGCCCGTCTTCTCAGAGGCAAGGGACTGCCATTTCTCCCACAAGCCAAACATTTTAGATTATCCTCATTTAATTTGGCTAATTTAGGAGGAAAGCAGCAATAATTTGGTGGAGTTGTGCAGTCTTTTGGAGAACATTAATATTCTGATTCCGAGATGGGTCTGTGTAAATTCCTCAGCCACAGATAACACCACCACATTCCTACATTCTTCTCCCAAATTAGTACAGATGGCTAAAAATACTCTCTCTCTCTCTCTCTCTCTCTCTCTCTCTCTCATTAATGTTTGGAATAATAGTCTTAGGAAAATAAATAGTTGGGATAGGTGGTGAGGGAGAATCAGTTCGAATCCCACTGCAGTCCTGCCCTCTGGTCCAAAGGGCTCAAGAGACAGCCAGGTTTCAGGGAGGCTTAGGGTCACAGCTCCAGGGCAGAAACAGAGTCCTCCCCACACCCCATTTGTGCCTCTTACTGCTGCTTCAGTCCCAGGAGGCCTTCAGTTTGACTGCATTTCCCAGGTTGTGCTGTGAGAGCTGTGCCTTGCCCATGGAGCCCTGCGGTGTGGACATTCCTGGTGCCCCTTCTCGATTGGCCCAGGAACCCCTTGCCCTTGTCTCAGCACCATCCAAACAGCTCCTGTCCAGGTAGCGTGGGACTTCCCTGGGGAGGTGTAAACAAATGTCTGTTCATCCCAGACAGGGCACTGTGACTAAAGAGATCGCTCTACTCACGTCTAGCTTAGTGAACCAGTGAGTTTTTCTGGGTTGCTTGCAGGAGCACGGGTGAGGGTTTCCTTGCAGGAGCACAGGAGACCCAAAGGCAGGTGTATCATCAGAAAGCCCACCCCAGCCTGGGTGACGTCTCATGAAAGCTGTATCTCTGGAACTCCGTGCACGGTGGGTCTGAGCAGCGATCCTTACTGCTTGTATAACCTTGGGCAAGGCCCTGGGATCCTGTAAGTTTCAGGAGATTCTTTTTTTTTCTTTTCTTTTTTTTGGTCTTTTTGAGACAGGGTCTCCCTGTAGCCCCAGCTGGCATGTAACTCACTGTATAGACCAGGCTGGCCTTGAACTCAGAGATCCACCTGCCTCTGCCTCCTGAGTGCTGGGATCAAAGGCATGTGCCACCACACCTGGCCTTCAGGAGATTCTTGAGCCTTAAGTTTTGTTTGTTTCTTTGGTTCATTTCCTTCCAGACTCTTATGAGTCTTCATCCTTCCTTTGATGCAGGGGTTTTGCATACCCAGGGACCTCCTGGGCCCAGTGTGCTTGACCCAGAGTCCTAGGGTGTGGTTAACTCAGTGGTTTCCAAAGGTCACCCTTGTGGTGTCGCTCCCTCTCCTTGTGGGTCGTTGGCCACCGTTCCACGAGGACAAAGGGAGCAGACAAAGGGAGCAGAAGCGACGAACGGGGTCAGGATGGCCAGTGAGCACTGATGGAAGAAAGCCCTTCTCGGGAGGCAGGTTCAGTGATACAAACAGCTCCAGACTCAGTGAAACAGCTCCGTTTATTCAGTGGGGGTCAGGGAAAATATAGTGTGGAGGCTGCAGCCAATGCCTCAGCTGATAGGTGCTCATAGTATGCTTTATTTACATGTGGTAGGGGGATCCTATCATCTGGCTATAGGACAATGCGGGCAATGCCTAATTATCATATAGAAAAAACCTGGGGGTAGTTTTTACTCCAGGTAACTATCCCAAAGGTCATGTTCCGAATAAGGTCAGGCATCCGTGCTTGGCGGCACTTTCCAGGTAAGTCTGGAAGAGAGCAGGAGGCCCCCTGCTGAGAAGGGGAGTCCTTCCATTTGGCACCGAGACCCTTAGAGCTGTCGGGACATGGAGGACTACAATCCTAACAGCAGGGTTCCCCAACACACCCTAAGATGGTGGCTTCAAGTGCGTCTTATGTCAATCAAGATTAAAGACACAGATTTGTGGGAGCGTGCAAGCTTCAAGGAGAATTACGGAAAAGTAAGAAGCTGAGGGAAAAATGAGAGAAACTCCAGAGAGAGAGAGAGAGAGAGAGAGAGAGAGAGGGTTAAGGGAGGAAAGAGCTGCTGAGTGTCCTTGCGGAGGACCGGATTACGTTAGGGATGCTGCTGGCTGGGCTCAGATCTCCCACCATTTTTCCCAGCGCAGACAGTCACACTCCTAATGAACTCCGATATCTACCTTCCATAGCAGGAAGAATGTTTAACCTCTCAGTCCGAGTTTCCTATCTGAAAAATGGGGTGACCATGTTACTTCCTTGAAGATCTGTGGTAAGGTTTGAGAATGAACATTCCTAAACCATCCCTCCACTGCTGAGCCATGCATCTTCCCGCTCTCCCTGGTGCAGACTCGCTATTCAGCAAGCCAGACCTGAGGGACGTGGTGCCCTTTCTATGTCTCTTGTCATATCCGTGGTGCGCCTGTATGTGCTGTCTCAGTGAACAGAGAGAAAGTGTGGAGTTAACCAAGGACGGGGTCAGCTGACTAGAAAATGTGTGTTCTGTAGTCTGGGTCTGGAACACCCCAGAGGCATGTGCTGTCAAAGGCCTATGCTCCGAAACTTTGAATGAATGGGGAGTGAAGTATGTGGTGTGTCTGTTGTCTCTCTATTGTGACAGGAAGATGTCCAGGATTTCCTTCTGTAATGAAGCCCTGAGCCTTGTGAAGGCAGCTGTGGCTGTGTTCAAGACAGAAGGAGGTGCCGTGTGTCGGTGAAAGTCAACACGCGGTTTACCGTGAAAGTCAACATGTGGTTTCTTCCCATCTGAATTCCCAGACCTCAAACTAAGAACTCTGCCTTGGGCCTCACCACCACCTGTGCCTGGTGGGCGGGGAGGTGAGGGAGGAAAGGGAGTGTGGAGGTACACCTTCCTGGAAAGAGACGTTTTACTACCGCCTGTATTCTGTTGGCAGGACACAGAGACACAGCTACCCTGCACGCAGGGAGTCTGAGGGGCTGCAGAAGGAGCCGCACCATGGGAGGACATGCGAGTTTTCAGCTGCACTGGTGTCTTCCCTGAAGCCAGGGCAGAGGGATGCCCACCTGCTCTCAGTGGCTTTTGAGTCTACAGTTGCTACAACACAAGGGATTCAGTTTTACACTGGGCACATGAAGAGGGATGGCACTAAGGTTACCAACCCACATGCGTGCCCTTTTCCTCTGACATGGCGGAGTGCATGGTGTCTCAAAGTGCTGTGTTGATGCTTGACTGCTAGTGCCCATGGTTTGAATCTGAAATGGGCCCCATACTCTCACGAGAGGTTGTGAAAACTTAGGGAAATGGAACCTGGATGGAGGGAGGTCACTGGGGAGGTTCCTGGGGAGGGAGGTCACTGGGGAGGGAGGTCACTGCAGAGGTTCCTGGGGAGGGAGGTCACTGCGGAGGTTCCTGGGGGATACATCACTCCCAGACCTTGCTGTGAACCAGGCTTTTGGATCTGCTGTGATGTTGTACCTCATCCACTGGACCCCAAAAAGACCACCGAGGACCCAACACACCAAAATGCAAAAGCAAAGGTTTATG
>NW_008334550.1:1007813-1038352 GCF_000622305.1 Nannospalax galili | reverse complement strand
GATGTATAAGATGCAGCCCTGGAAGTTTCTTATTGGTAGGTGCTATTCTCAGGGCTGTGGAATGTGCTGTTACCTGTGGGGCCAGGAGTCTCCGTTTTTGCCTTATAGGGCAGTTTTCATGCCCAGGCTTGCTTAATCTATAGTTTCCTGGAAGGGGGGGGGAATAGCAGGCGGGGGGGGAGGTCAGGGCATGCCAGGGCATGTCTAAAGCAGCAGCCAAGCATTTTACAGAAGCTAAAAGAGCAATTAGTGGGGGTCTGGAGGGATTGGGGGGGTAGCGCGTGAATGAAGAGGGTCTCAGGGTTCTACAATGTGAATGGCTTTCCTCTATCACAGGATCCTACTACCATGATGTTCTGTTCAAACTCTGAAACCAGGCACCACAATAAATACTTCCCCCTTTAAGTAAGTTATTCTCCCAAGAATTTGGTCACAGATACACAAAGGCCAACCGAAAGTTCCCTGAGACAGCCGCTCGCCCTAGCCCCTGTTGTTAACTGTTAGCCACTGCCCTCTCTCAGGCCTGATGGAACGCCACACAGCTGTAGAAAAGCCAGACGACCCACTCCTCCTGCAAGGATGTGGCTGTCCTTGCTCTGCCGCTATCAACTAGCCATCTGAGCCGAACAGCTTCTTTGTTCTGTTCAAGCGAGGAGCTCCAGGAAAAGGGCCCAAGGACACTAACTCAAACCTCATGGCTGAGTGTGCCTTCTTTATTTCCAGTAATGTAAAGCCCACCTCCCCCCCTTCCACCTGCCCACAGCTTGTGGAGAAGCTGTTGCCACTTTACTGAATAAACGCTGTTCAGTCTGCTGAAAGGTCTGGCTCTGACTTTTACCCAAACCTTATTCTTTCTCTGTCCTTCGAAACCTAACAAGTAATGCAAGGCTATTTGCAAAATGCAGTTACGGTGAGGTCATTGGAGTGGCCCTCAGTACAATAGGCCCGGTGTCCTCATGAGGGGAGCAAAATGCCACGTGAGCAGGGGCATGGGGAGTCACGTGACAAGAGAGTAGAGTTGGAGCTATATGGCTGCAACTGAAGGATGTGCAGGATTTCTGGAAACTCCTGGAAGCTGAGAGATGCCAGGGCAGACACTTCTCAGAGTACCATCGGGAGGGCCCCAACTCAGTGACCCGGCGGGACTCGGCCGTCTCCTACCCACCCCGGACCCACTCTAGACAGATGTCTTCCTGGTGCATCATACCCTCCATTCTCCCAGGACTCCTGGTCATAACTACGGTAGTGTCGTCACAGAATCTGTGGACTCCAGTCCTGCTGAGACTCAGATTTTCTAGACATCTAGTTCCCAGACCCTGTGCAAGAATTAATTCCTGTTTTACACTACCCAATTTGTAGCACGCTGTTACAGCAGCTCATGGGAACTAATACATCCGCGGTTGCCCATTTGGGATGTGTGGTGCACCTGTCTGTTTCATACCCATCTCTCTCACAAGCAAACATGCCAAGCACCTGCTATGAGCCCTGAGCTGTGCTGCTGTTGGGGTCATGGAGTGAATGGGTGAGATAATGTTCTCATTCTCATGAAGCTCATGGTCCAAGATTCACGAGCTAAGTCTACGAGTAATTTGGAGATGATGCCGTAGCTACAGCAGGTGAGCCACACCGGGAGTCCTAGGAACCACGTCTTCTCTTGACAGAGGGAGTGTCCATGCACCAGGATATCCGTCTGGACCGGGCCCAGGAAAGACACAAGGCAAGACGGTTCCTCCAGGAAGCTGAGTACTGAGGCCTGGGCTGGAGGTGGGAATGTGTGAGCCTGATGGTAACAGAGCTGCTCCCTAAGTGTTGTGCTCCAACCTGCTGAGCTGCCTGTAGTGTGCTCCAGGGTTCCTGCTCTCAGGAACTGTCACCCATGAGAGGGTGGGATTTGGTGATGCAGTGGTCTTTGAGTCATTTCTGCTCCTGTAAGTATCCCCCAGCCATGTTCTTGTAAGTAACCCCAATAAAATTCACTGGTTCTCCAAGCTGGATTTAGTCTGGTGTCAGTTCCCTATCTGTGGTGAGTAGGTATTTGTGCACATCTATCTAGGATTAGTGTCACACAACACCATGGCTGGATGCAGAGTGCCAGGAGGGGACTAGGGAGGAGATGGGAGGTCATAGGGGTCAGGAGGGCCTTTAAGAGCAGGCTCTGCGCAGGCTGTTTGCTGGCCTGAGCTTGGTATTCTCCTTCATTAAGCCTTCGGCAGTTAGAGAACTTAGCAAAGTCTCTCACCCTAACAACTGCCCTTACATCCACACACTTCGGCGGTGGCTACTCCAAAGTCACAGCTCTCCTAGAATCTGTGCCTCCTCCTCCACAGGTGAGGCCCATCACCTAAGAGGTGCGTACACACTTAAAATACTAACCAGAGGGTTCCACATGAAGGATTCTGTGCTAAGGGTTGCACACCGAGGATTCCGCAGTGAGGATTCCAGGTTGAGGACTCTGGACCCAGGATTCCATGCTGAAAATTCCAATTTGAGGATTCCACACCAAAGATTCCACACTCAGGTTTCTATGCCAAGAATTCCACACAAATATCCTTTCATTTACTTAAATTTTGGTGTGTGTAGTGTTATCTGTATGTTTGTGTGTGTGTGCATGTGTGTGTGCCATGCCAAGTATTCCATGCTGAGAATTCCACACCAGATAGTCCATCAGGAGGCTCCTATACCACAGATCCCATACTGAAGAGTCTACACGGAGAATGCCACGTTGGAGATTTTGTGCCGAGGAGTCCATGCCAAGGATGCGTGTGTGTGTGTGTGTGTGTGTGTGTGTATGTGTGTGTGTGTGTAGGCATTTGCATGTTTGTATTGTGGGAATGTGTTTGTGTGGACTCATGTGCATGGGTGCATGCCACATCAAGTATTCTGTGCCAAGAATTCCACACGAGGAACTCTATCATGAGGACTCCATCCTGAGGATTCTACATCAGGTATTCCATCCCCAGAAGCCCATGCCAGGGACCCTGTCCTGAGGACTCCGTGCTGAGGACTCCATGTTGAGGAGTCAAAGCTGAGGATGGCATCTTGAGGACTCCATGCTGAGGATTCCATGCCGAGGACTCCATGCTGAGAACTCCATGTTGAGGACTCCATGCTGAGAACTCCATGCCAAGGACTCCATCCTGAGGACTCCATCCCGAGGATGCCATGTTGAGGACTCCATCCTGAGGGCTCCATCCTGAGGACTCCATCCTGAGGACTCCATCCTGAGGGCTCCATCCTGAGGACTCCATCCTGAGGGCTCCATCCTGAGGACTCCATCCTGAGGGCTCCATCCTGAGGGCTCCATCCTGAGGGCTCCATCCTGAGGGCTCCATCCTGAGGGCTCCATCCTGAGGGCTCCATCCTGAGGGCTCCATCCTGAGGGCTCCATCCTGAGGGCTCCATCCTGAGGGCTCCATCCTGAGGGCTCCATCCTGAGGGCTCCATCCTGAGGGCTCCATCCTGAGGGCTCCATCCTGAGGGCTCCATCCTGAGGGCTCCATCCTGAGGGCTCCATCCTGAGGGCTCCATCCTGAGGGCTCCATCCTGAGGGCTCCATCCTGAGGGCTCCATCCTGAGGGCTCCATCCTGAGGGCTCCATCCTGAGGGCTCCATCCTGAGGGCTCCATCCTGAGGGCTCCATCCTGAGGGCTCCATCCTGAGGGCTCCATCCTGAGGGCTCCATCCTGAGGGCTCCATCCTGAGGGCTCCATCCTGAGGGCTCCATCCTGAGGGCTCCATCCTGAGGGCTCCATCCTGAGGGCTCCATCCTGAGGGCTCCATCCTGAGGGCTCCATCCTGAGGGCTCCATCCTGAGGGCTCCATCCTGAGGGCTCCATCCTGAGGGCTCCATCCTGAGGGCTCCATCCTGAGGGCTCCATCCTGAGGGCTCCATCCTGAGGGCTCCATCCTGAGGGCTCCATCCTGAGGGCTCCATCCTGAGGGCTCCATCCTGAGGGCTCCATCCTGAGGGCTCCATCCTGAGGGCTCCATCCTGAGGGCTCCATCCTGAGGGCTCCATCCTGAGGGCTCCATCCTGAGGGCTCCATCCTGAGGGCTCCATCCTGAGGGCTCCATCCTGAGGGCTCCATCCTGAGGGCTCCATCCTGAGGGCTCCATCCTGAGGGCTCCATCCTGAGGGCTCCATCCTGAGGGCTCCATCCTGAGGGCTCCATCCTGAGGGCTCCATCCTGAGGGCTCCATCCTGAGGGCTCCATCCTGAGGGCTCCATCCTGAGGGCTCCATCCTGAGGGCTCCATCCTGAGGGCTCCATCCTGAGGGCTCCATCCTGAGGGCTCCATCCTGAGGGCTCCATCCTGAGGGCTCCATCCTGAGGGCTCCATCCTGAGGGCTCCATCCTGAGGGCTCCATCCTGAGGGCTCCATCCTGAGGGCTCCATCCTGAGGGCTCCATCCTGAGGGCTCCATCCTGAGGGCTCCATCCTGAGGGCTCCATCCTGAGGGCTCCATCCTGAGGGCTCCATCCTGAGGGCTCCATCCTGAGGGCTCCATCCTGAGGGCTCCATCCTGAGGGCTCCATCCTGAGGGCTCCATCCTGAGGGCTCCATCCTGAGGGCTCCATCCTGAGGGCTCCATCCTGAGGGCTCCATCCTGAGGGCTCCATCCTGAGGGCTCCATCCTGAGGGCTCCATCCTGAGGGCTCCATCCTGAGGGCTCCATCCTGAGGGCTCCATCCTGAGGGCTCCATCCTGAGGGCTCCATCCTGAGGGCTCCATCCTGAGGGCTCCATCCTGAGGGCTCCATCCTGAGGGCTCCATCCTGAGGGCTCCATCCTGAGGGCTCCATCCTGAGGGCTCCATCCTGAGGGCTCCATCCTGAGGGCTCCATCCTGAGGGCTCCATCCTGAGGGCTCCATCCTGAGGGCTCCATCCTGAGGGCTCCATCCTGAGGGCTCCATCCTGAGGGCTCCATCCTGAGGGCTCCATCCTGAGGGCTCCATCCTGAGGGCTCCATCCTGAGGGCTCCATCCTGAGGGCTCCATCCTGAGGGCTCCATCCTGAGGGCTCCATCCTGAGGGCTCCATCCTGAGGGCTCCATCCTGAGGGCTCCATCCTGAGGGCTCCATCCTGAGGGCTCCATCCTGAGGGCTCCATCCTGAGGGCTCCATCCTGAGGGCTCCATCCTGAGGGCTCCATCCTGAGGGCTCCATCCTGAGGGCTCCATCCTGAGGGCTCCATCCTGAGGGCTCCATCCTGAGGGCTCCATCCTGAGGGCTCCATCCTGAGGGCTCCATCCTGAGGGCTCCATCCTGAGGGCTCCATCCTGAGGGCTCCATCCTGAGGGCTCCATCCTGAGGGCTCCATCCTGAGGGCTCCATCCTGAGGGCTCCATCCTGAGGGCTCCATCCTGAGGGCTCCATCCTGAGGGCTCCATCCTGAGGGCTCCATCCTGAGGGCTCCATCCTGAGGGCTCCATCCTGAGGGCTCCATCCTGAGGGCTCCATCCTGAGGGCTCCATCCTGAGGGCTCCATCCTGAGGGCTCCATCCTGAGGGCTCCATCCTGAGGGCTCCATCCTGAGGGCTCCATCCTGAGGGCTCCATCCTGAGGGCTCCATCCTGAGGGCTCCATCCTGAGGGCTCCATCCTGAGGGCTCCATCCTGAGGGCTCCATCCTGAGGGCTCCATCCTGAGGGCTCCATCCTGAGGGCTCCATCCTGAGGGCTCCATCCTGAGGGCTCCATCCTGAGGGCTCCATCCTGAGGGCTCCATCCTGAGGGCTCCATCCTGAGGGCTCCATCCTGAGGGCTCCATCCTGAGGGCTCCATCCTGAGGGCTCCATCCTGAGGGCTCCATCCTGAGGGCTCCATCCTGAGGGCTCCATCCTGAGGGCTCCATCCTGAGGGCTCCATCCTGAGGGCTCCATCCTGAGGGCTCCATCCTGAGGGCTCCATCCTGAGGGCTCCATCCTGAGGGCTCCATCCTGAGGGCTCCATCCTGAGGGCTCCATCCTGAGGGCTCCATCCTGAGGGCTCCATCCTGAGGGCTCCATCCTGAGGGCTCCATCCTGAGGGCTCCATCCTGAGGGCTCCATCCTGAGGGCTCCATCCTGAGGGCTCCATCCTGAGGGCTCCATCCTGAGGGCTCCATCCTGAGGGCTCCATCCTGAGGGCTCCATCCTGAGGGCTCCATCCTGAGGGCTCCATCCTGAGGGCTCCATCCTGAGGGCTCCATCCTGAGGGCTCCATCCTGAGGGCTCCATCCTGAGGGCTCCATCCTGAGGGCTCCATCCTGAGGGCTCCATCCTGAGGGCTCCATCCTGAGGGCTCCATCCTGAGGGCTCCATCCTGAGGGCTCCATCCTGAGGGCTCCATCCTGAGGGCTCCATCCTGAGGGCTCCATCCTGAGGGCTCCATCCTGAGGGCTCCATCCTGAGGGCTCCATCCTGAGGGCTCCATCCTGAGGGCTCCATCCTGAGGGCTCCATCCTGAGGGCTCCATCCTGAGGGCTCCATCCTGAGGGCTCCATCCTGAGGGCTCCATCCTGAGGGCTCCATCCTGAGGGCTCCATCCTGAGGGCTCCATCCTGAGGGCTCCATCCTGAGGGCTCCATCCTGAGGGCTCCATCCTGAGGGCTCCATCCTGAGGGCTCCATCCTGAGGGCTCCATCCTGAGGGCTCCATCCTGAGGACTCCATCCTGAGGGCTCCATCCTGAGGGCTCCATCCTGAGGGCTCCATCCTGAGGGCTCCATCCTGAGGGCTCCATCCTGAGGGCTCCATCCTGAGGACTCCATGCTGAGGACTCCCTCCCGAGGATGCCATGTTGAGGACTCCATCATGAAGATTCCATGCTGAGGATTTCACACCAGGCATTCCATTTCCAGGGCGCCATGCCGGGGGCGTCATCCTGAGGATTACTCTGGGACTCCCCAGAGGCAGAATCTGACTAGAACCTGAGTGCAGTTACTGGAATATGTGAGGATTTGCAGCAGGATGGCACTTCAGTGAGATGACTGCACTTGTATTTAGCCGACTTTCCCTCCTCAGAAGGACCCTGTGGGCACTGTATAACCGGCCTCACTATTGAACCTCTGGTGGGGGTGAGGCTGGGGCTTTCACCCGTCAGCTCCTACCCTTATATATTTAGGTCACCTCTGGGGTTATCTCCCCGCTGCCTCTGGGCTGTGCCAATACAAAGCAGAGTGGTCCCCCTCTTCCAAGAAGACTGCAGGGCCCCAGAGGAGAGCGGGGCAGTGTTGAGTGATGCAGAGATCTGTCCATCACTGTGGAGCTGAAGTCAGGCAGGCTGAGGGGTACTCCTATCAGAGACTGGATCTGGATCCTGAATGTGTCCCAGACTCTGCCCACCTTAGTAGCCTGGAGTTTTTTGTCTTTCATGCTGTCTGCCCTTGCTTGCCAGTCCTAATGTCCCTGGCCAGCTCCTATACCCCATGGCCTGCATGCTCAGGGGCATGCAACATCTGTACCCAGGCAGCACACCAGCTGCACCTGTTGCTAACCTGTTGTCTCCCACTGTGTTGGAAAAAGTCCAGCCAGCAGTTGCACGGAGCATGGAGAAAGCCTCACATTGAGCCTTGATTTTGTATTTCAGTTGAGTCATGGGCTGGAACCTTGGGGGCTGTCAGGCCAGGATGCTGTAATCTCTGGCTGGGATAAATAGCCACTGTCCCAGTTTCCTGAGTTTGGGCTCCTGGAGACAAGCGCCAGTCATTCCATCAAAAATAAAGTGCTCCCCTGGGGGAAAGTAAGCAGCTTGCCTACGAAGGGTGTTACTTTCCCCTCCACACTCAGAAGTCTGTCCTACTTTTCTCTTCTGCTGGCATTGCCCTTGAGTTATGGGCCTCCCAGTCATAGAAAAGGTAGAATCTCACCCTTCTGAATCAGGGGCCCAGGGGTGCATGCCAGGAGGTCATGTAGCGCTCTGGAAGACAAATTGCAGTTGTGATCTTGCTGGCAGTGAAGCCTCCTCACCGACAGGACAGAGAAGCCTAGGTGTGGGATAACGAGTGGGCAAAGAGGACACTGGTGAACAGGGGGCCTCTGAGCTGGGGTTCCTGAGTCTGCACTGTATTCAGGGGCAGTGGGTGTCTATTCTGACACTGGGGAGGGAACATGGGGAGGCAGAGGGTATGAAGGCGGAAGTGAATCCTGATTTGAATTTGGGAAGTTTTGAGCACATAGATGCATGTGTGTGTGAACATGTGTACCACTGCATGTTTGTGTAGATGCACATGTGCCTGCATATGGAGGCCAGAGGCCCCTCAGCTGTTGTCTGTCTTTTTTTTTTGGAGAAAGAATCTCTCTCTCTCTCTCTCTCTCTCTCTCTCTCTGTCTGTCTCTCTCTCTCTGAGGCAGGATCTCTGTTTTTGTTTTTGTTGTTTTTGTTGTTTTGTTGTTTTTGGTTTTGGTTTTTTTTTTTGGTTGTTTTTAGACAGTCTCTTGCTGGCCAGGTAGGCTAGGCTGGCTGGCCAGTGAGCCCCAGGGATCCATCTGTCTCCACCTCCCCAGCGCCCATGGCTCCCCGGCCTGGAAAGCTCACAGACTAGGATGATGTGCTGCATATCACCTGGTGCCTTTGGGCAGCGGTGAGGGATGAAAGGGTGGCTTCAGATGTGGGGAGCTCCAGGAGCAGCCTCCCTTTTGATCTGTCAGTTTTAAAAATTCTGTCCCTACAATAGTCTCCCTTCAGGCTTTTCAATTCTGTAGGATTTCCAAATCCTCCTTTAAATAAAGATCAAAATGGAGACAGCTGCTGACCTCGCCTTCCTTTCCTGCTGGCTGTTAGTCTACTGAGGTTTGACTTGAAAGTCCTGGTGAAGGGCCCCTGGAGGTGAAGGGTGCTAGGCCCAGGGCTCTAAATCACTCAGCAAACTTGGTCACCTGGCTACCCAGTCCAACCCCTGATCTGTCTCTGCCAGAGTTTCTAAATAACAGTGCAGACGGCTCTATAACCGGTACAGGGAAGCTTCATGCATCCTTGAAACTCCTGGAAGGTCAGTGACCACCACAGTCACTTCATTTTGCACACTGGGAAGTGGAGATGCACAGAGGTGAGACAATGTGCCCGAGACACATAGCAGGAAGTTGCTGATCCAGGGTTGGAACCTCAGGATTTTGGATTCTAAGTCCATGTTTGGAACCAGTCTGCTACTCTGCCTAGGGCTTAACCACTCTGCCCGAAATCCAGGATGTGCCCTTTCCAGCTGGTCATAACTCCTGCATTCAGCACTGCCTGGGCATTTGGGATTCTCAGCACATTTCAGAGGCCAGGACTCCTGCAGTGCCTGGGGGGACTCAGCATGAAACAGGGCAGTCCCTGGGTGGCCTGGGACCCCTGTTACCCACTGTGACTATACTCAAACGAAGAAGAAGTACCTGATAATTTTTTCCTGGGGTTAATAGTCAGTTAAACATAGAACCGAGAAGCAATTTTTCCCTGACCTTAAAAACAAGGACTATGTGCCAGCCAAGCTTGGCTGCCCGGAGGCCACTGTCTCCAGTTTACTCAGCACAAGGGGAGCAGGGGCTCTGGCCTGGCCATGCAGTGAGCAGATGGGGCGTGGCGGTCGGAAGAGGCAGAGGGGTGGGGAGTCATGAGGGCCTTTGGGGGCGTGGGGGGTCATAGCAGGCATGTCTTGAGGTCGGCTGACATTTGCTTTATGAAAGAAAAGTCTAAGCAGAACCCTGTGTACTGAGCTGGCAGGGTCCTTGCACCCAGGGGTGCAGAGGGAGATGCTGCTGGAGGTACTGCAGTCCTCATCGCCCAGCAAGATTCCAGATCTGTCCATAGCCCTCTCCCCTCAGGATCATGGGTCCCCAGGACATCAAAAGACTGAGGAATGAGGAGCAAGCTACCTCCCAGCACCCCACACCAGCGTCCTCTCACACAGGTGTGAGCACATACATACAAGTGCTCTCAAAGATGCCTTTGTGAGCTCACACTCAGCACACACTTGCACGTGTAGAAACGTGCCCTCCCCCCGGGCCCATTTTCTAGCAACAGAAGGTTCTAGGGCTGTTCTTGTTTAGGTGCTGGCTGCCCTTCCACCAAGGAGCTGAAAGGAGCTGAGAGCCAGATGCCTGCGATAGCTACGGCTGCCTGGTGGCTGCTAGGGTCTGGGAGGACACACCAGGAGTGGCACTCAGAGCTATTGATTTGTAGTGGTGGGGGACAGTGTGACTTTGAGGGTCAGGAGGAGTACTGTGGCCACACTTTGTACACAGAGAATCAATTGTGTGTTTGTGCACTCTTTTGACAAAATTTTCTGAGCACCTACTATGTGCTGAGCACTGCTGTCTAGACCGTGCTTAGAAAGATAGGAAATACCTGCACCTGTGCAATTGGCATTTGGGAAAGTGTGTGTGCATGCGTGTGTGTGCATGTGCGTGTGCGTACGTGTGTGTGCATGTGCGTGCGTGCGTGCGTGTGTAAAGAGGACAGATGTCAACATCGGGTGCTGTTTCTCAGCAGTTCTTTTACTTGTTCTCTTTTGAGACTGTCTCTCACCGACTTGAAACTTACCAAGTTGGCTAGGCTGGCCAGCCAGTGAGCCCCAGGAATCCACTTGTCTCTGTCTCCCTAGCACTGAAATAACTTCCTTCCTTCCTTCCTTCCTTCCTTCCATCCTTCCTTCCTTCCTTCCTTCCTTCCTTCCATCCTTCCTTCCTTCCTTCCTTCCTTCCTTCCATCCTTCCTTCCTTCCTTCCTTCCTTCCTTCCATCCTTCCTTCCTTCCTTCCTTCCTTCCTTCCATCCTTCCTTCCTTCCTTCCTTCCTTCCTTCCATCCTTCCTTCCTTCCTTCCTTCCTTCCTTCCTCCTTCCTCCTTCCTTCCTTCCCTCTGTTTCTTTCTCTTTTTTTCTAACATGAGCTCTGGGTATCAAACTCAGGTCCTCATTCATGCAACCAGGGACTGGGACTATCTCTCCATTCCCCAAAATGCTTTTTTTTTTGTTTTTTTGTTTTGAGACAGGGTCTCATATGTAGCTCTGGCTGACCTGGAACTCTTTATGTAGACCAGGCTGCCCTTGAACTCACAACCAATCTGGGCCACCTGAGTGCTGGGATTAAAGTGTGCATCTCCATTCTCAGCATCAACAATGGCTCCTAATAAAGCAGAATGTCTGTGTCTGAGGGTTAGACCTATGGAGGAGCAACAGCATCACAGGTAGAGAGAGAGCTTCAGGCTGGCCTCCCAAGAAGGCAATGGATAAGTGGAGATTACCAAGAGAGGGAGGGGCAGCACGGCCATCTGGGGAGAGCTCAGCAAGTGGAAACTTACCACGTTGGCTAGGCTGGCTAGTGAGGCCCTGAGGCAGGAACAAACTTCCAGGTTCCTGGAGTAGCAGAGGGAGAGGGCTGGAGCTGAGTGGGAGATGAGCAGAGAAAGCCCTGAGGGGCTACCGTGCTCACAGGGGTTGGGACCCGGGAGCCTGGAGGACACCTACTCACCACTGCATTACCCGTCCATCACCCATCATCCACCTATGTGTCCATTATCCATCCATAGTCCATTAATCTATCCAGCCATATACCTACCCATCCATCATCCATCATCCACCTACCCATACATCATCCATCATCCACCTACCTATCCATCATCCATCATCCACCTACCCACCCATCATCCATCCATCATTCATCCATAGCTCATTCATCTATCCAGCCATATACCTACCTATCCATCTTCTATCTATCCACCTACCCATCCATCATCCATCCATCCACCTACCCACCTATCACTCATCCATTATCCATCCACCCACCTACCTATCCATCATTCATCCACCCACCTACCCACCCATCACTCATCCATAATCTATTCATCTATCCACCCACATACCTGTCATCCATCTACCCACCTACCCATCCATCATTCATCCATAATCCATTAATCTATCCACCC
Organism: Nannospalax galili; assembly: GCF_000622305.1. Lineage (NCBI taxonomy): Eukaryota > Metazoa > Chordata > Mammalia > Rodentia > Spalacidae > Nannospalax > Nannospalax galili. Next base: position 1,026,473 of record NW_008334550.1, on the reverse strand, counting down.
ATATACCTACCTATCCATCATCCATCCATCCACCTACCCACCCATCATTCATCCATCCACCTATCCATCATACATCCATCCATCTACCTATCCATCACTCATCCATCATCCATCCACCCACCTACCTATCCATCACCCATCCACCCACCTACCCACCCATCATTCATCCATCCACCTATCTATCCATCACTCACCCACCTATCTATCCATCATCCACCTACCTACCCATCCATCACTCATCCATCATCCACCCACCCACCTACCTATCCATCATCCATCATCCATCCATCCACCTGTCATCCATCCACCTGCCTATCCATCATCCATCCATCCACCTTCCCATCCATCACTCATCCATCATCCATCCACCCACCTGCCTATCCATCATTCATTCATCTACCTACTTATCCATCATCTATCCATCCATTCACTTACCTATCCATCATCCATCCATCCATCCATCCACCTACCCATCTATCCTTCATCATCTATCCATCTATCCATTTATCCATCCATCCATCCATTCATCAATCCATCCATCCATCCATCCATCCACCTACCCATCTATCCTTCATCATCTATCCATCTATCCATTTATCCATCCATCCATCCACCCACCAATCCATCCATCCATCCATCCATCCATTCATCAATCCATCCATCCATCACCCATCTATTACCTAACATCCATCCACTCACTAATCCATCTACCTCTCTATCCATTTCCTGTAGGAGAAACTTTGGCTCTTACTCTGTGTGAGCTGGAAGCCATGGGGGTTTTGAGCAGGGAAGTGAAGCCATGTGATGTCAGTGTTTGGGTGTGGAGGAGCTGGCAATGAGGTTTCCACTGTCTGGGGAGACTGTCAGCAGAGCAGCTCTGGGGAATAGAGAAAGGGGCTTGGTTTGGACAGTGTAATAGGAGAAACTTGTCAGACTTCAAGGTGGTTGGAAGGAAAGGAGCTAACATCAGGGAAGACAGATGATGGGGAACACAGGCTGGGTAGGAAGAAGAAGATGTCTAAGAGTGAGAACCAGGGCCTCGTGTCAGCACAGGGGAGAAGGGGCTCAGCTCTAGTAATGCTCTGTCGCCATAGCCAAGTCCCTCTTCCCTGGAGGGTCTCTTTGCCTTTTACCTCATTTGACCCAGCTCCCCTCTCACTGTCACCCTCCTGTACCTTCTCAAAGACTTCTTTTCTGTCCGCAGCCTTAGACCACCAAACTCCTGGATCTGGCTGGGGCCCTCTTTGCTTTGCACTGTGGACGTTCAGCTGTATCTATTAGCTTCAGCTGCATAACAAGTTACCTGGAGACAGCAGTTGTAAGACTGCACAGCATAGTATCAGTTATCTGGGTCGGGATGGTTCCCACTGGCTCACATTGTCTGTTGCCTGTAGATGGGCTGGTTAGCAGCTACATGGCTAGCTAGTTGCTGCATGGTCTAGTGGCTACATGGCGTACTGGCTGTGTGGTCTAGCGACTGGAAGTCTAGTGGTTGTATTGGCTAGTGGCTATATGGACTAGCTAGCTGCTGCATGGTCTAGCTTGGGCAGATTGTCTTGGGGCAGGGCAGAGGTGGGCTGGATGTTGGGCAAGACACCTTACTTTTCCTGCCTATGGCTCTTGTCTTCCAGCAGGCTGGCTTGGCCTGGTCACATGATGGCCCCGGGGGTTACAAAGTTCAAGAGTGGGAGGGGCTGGGGCTAGGGATGTGGCTTCGTTGGGAGAGTGCTTACGTAGTTCACATCCCAGCACTATGTAAACCAGGTATGGTGGCACACATCTGTAACCCCAACACTTGAGTGGCAGAAGCGGGAGGAAAAGTAGTTCAAGATCATTCTTCACTACATAGCAAGTTCAAGGACAATATGGACTGCTTGACGGAGCCTGGGCTCAGAGAGCTAATGGCTGCAAGCAGGCTTTCAGGGTGTATCAAGACAGTGTTAATTCAGTCCAGCTCTGTACATACATCCTGAGGGCACTTGGAGGGCAGGACCCAGGCCACCATGGTAGGGCCCAAGTAGCTGCTCTAAGATCCTGGTGGCAAACGCAGTGTGGCCCACTCGTTCCTTCAGCCTGTCTACCAGTGTGTGTGTGTGTGTGTGTGTGTGTGTGTGCCTCCCTTTCTCTATGGGGGCATGCCCTTGTTTTGAGATGTATAAGACAAAAGTATTTGTGTTAACTGCATGGAATCTTTATGACCAATTGTCTTTTCCAGTAGAAAAGAGCTATGTGGAGAAGTGGCTGACCAGAGATGAAGACCTACTGTGAGCCACCAGCTCTGGAGTGCTCATCTGGGAGGTGGGGACACTTTGACCTGCTGCCTCATAGCTTCTTAGTGTGTAAGCCAATCATCATTAGATTTCTGAAGCTACATTGTGCCCTATTAATTTGGTGTAATGAAGTCCCTCTCCCCTGAGCCACCAGGAAGACACCTGTCCAGGAAGGTGGGAGAAGCAGAGATACATGACCCGAGCCTGCAGCCAGGGCCACAGCTGTCCTCCAGCCAACAGAGGCCTTGGCCAGCGTGACCTGCCGGTTTGGGTGTCCTGTCTCTGGATGTCGCCCTGCCCTCCCCTCGCCTTCGAAGGAACGCTCCCCCAGCCATCAGCGCTGTACTTTCTGCTTAGAGCCTCCAGGACTCTCCCTGGTCCACAGGGAAAGGGGACGCTGAGGCCATCTTGCTGGTGTTCCAAGGTCTTGCAGCCCACATTCTGGAGTCCCAGAGTGAACAGCCTTTCTGGGCCACCACTTGGGAAAACACAGCTTTGTGTAAGTTGATAATCAAATACTGGGTTTTACACTCTGTGCTGCCTTGTAGTATCCCATGAACCACACGGGGAAACTGAGGCTCAGAGAGAACCAGCAGTTTGTTCAGGTCTGGTTTGATCCGTGTGAGAGGTCACTCCTGCCGCCCTCTGCAGGACTCATCCTGGAGGCAGAGTTTCTTGCCTTGTTACCATCACTAAAACCGTCACTGCATTTTATTTCAGCAACTTTGTTTTGGAAGGGCAGTGAAGTGTGCAAGGGGGGTTCCTGGCTCTACCTGCCCTTTTCTCCACCCATCCATCTACCCATCAGTCCATCAATCCATCCATCTATCCATCCATCTGTCCTTCCTTCTGTTCATCTAGTCATTCATCATCCGTCACCATCACCCATCCATCTAACCATCCACCCACCCACCCATTCAGCCATTCTTCCTTCCACTCATATGTCCATTCGTCTTCAACCTGTCCTCCTTCCTTCTAGTATTCATTCATCAAACCATCTATCCATCACCCATCCATCTGTCCATCCATCCATCCACCCATCCACCTACCCACCCACTCATTACCCATATAACCATACACGCATCACCCATCCATGTGTCCTTTCACCCATCTCTCTATCCATCTACCAACCCACTCATTACTTATGTGGTGGTCTGAATGAGAATGTCCCCCTTGGGCTCCAAGTATTTGAACATTTTGTTCCCAGTTGGTGGCGCTGTTTTGGGAGGTCTTGGAAGGTGTGTCTGTGCTGGAGGAAGCACGTCACTGGGGGTGGGCTTAGAGCCGTCTTAAACCTTGCCAGAGCTCCAGTTGCTCTCTTACTTCCTGTGCCTGCTTGAAGATGTGAGAGCTCAGCTTCCACTCCTTCTCCAGCCACCCTTGCCACCATGCCTCCCCTCCAAGACAAACTGTAATTCGCTGGGAACTGTAAGCTCAAATAAATTCTTCCTTCTATAAGTTGCTTTGGGTCAGTGTTTCTATTACAGCAACAGAAAGTAACTAATAGAGCACATATAACAATACACTTATCACCCACCCATCTGTCCTCCATCCGTCCATCCGTCCATCCATCCATCCATCCATTCCCCCATCCACTCATCACCCATCCACCCTTTCCTTGATTCATCCTTCTCTCCTTCCATATTCTCATCCATCCAACTATACTTCCTCCCTCTTTCCCTCCCTCCCATCATTCATCTGTCTATCTTTCCTTCTCTCTGAGATCTGCAAAGATCACCACAAGGGGGTAAAAGGTGAATAAGTTCTGCCCTTTTAATCCATTGTGTGTTAAAAACATGATTTTTTTTTTTTTTGCAGGGGGAGCCTCCAACTTTCTACCTGAACAGCTTCCTCATACAACAGCAGATATGGCCACAAGGTCAGGTGTACATACTATGAGCCGCTTATGACTAGGTCAAGAAAAATCTAGTAGGCCTCCAGATGGCTGACAAGTGACAGGTGAAACGAGGACACAGCGTAAGTTGTCACTGAAGGGAGACCCAAATAAGCCCCCTCACTTTGCTTGTTCTTAGTTTACCTAAAAATCACTAACCTAGAGGTCACACAGCTGGGCAATACGTCACCAACACCCCTCTGCCTTGAGGTTCATGGTAACAGCCACCTAGGTGACACCCCAGAACATGAGGATGCTTTGGCAAAAATCATGGACTCTTCACTGAAGCCTGAAGACAGCGGATGGCGACCGAGACGGGACAAGGTCTACCAGCCCTGCATGAAGACAAGCTGATCACTCACGAATGTTCTGTTCAAGACTGCATCACAGGGTGAACGTGGCCTGCTGCCCTTTAGGGCAGATGTGTGTTTCTTCCACCTGCCTAGTGCTTTCCTGGCAGCCTGAGCATCTAGAGCACTTCAGCCTGATCACAATGCCCAGACCAAACTGTGAGGCCAAGACGTTTCTGCACGAGGATGTCATCAACAGTGGGAGATGCTAGCAGTTCCTGGGTTAAAGCTCTGTCTGTCAGCCTGCAGACCTCAAATCCAGGATGTTTGTGTGCGAGGGGGAAAACGTTTTGGGGTATCATGCCACAGACAATGAGAAATGACCAAACCGGCCCATCCCCCAAACCACAAAAGCCTGCTGCTCCCTCTTGCCCAGGGACCAACCACTCAAGCCCTCTCCTGACAATGGCCGTCTCTCTTCGGTAGGATCTGAAGACCCCTTAAAGGAGCCTTGCCTGCCCCGTCTCAGCATGGCTTAGCCTCTTCTCTCCTGCTTCCTTCATCAGATCCCACCACCCCGTGTCATATCTGTCAATCACCCATCCTTACGTCTGTCTGTCACTTGTCCAATCATCTTCCTGTGTGTCTGTCTCTCTCTTGTCCGCATGCTGCTTCATCATCTGGTCACCTATCTTTTCCTGCCTTCGTTTGCCCATCCATATTTCTTACCACTTATTACATATTCACCTACCCTTCCCTCCATCCATCATTCATCTGTCAACCTTTCCTTCCTTCCATAGGAGGAATCGCCTGTATGTCTTTCTCCCTACTGATCCACCGTCCATCCATCTACTATCTACCCATTCATCACCACCACCACCGCCATCTTTATCCATCTACCTACCAACTTATCCATCATCTATTCATCAGCCATTACCCATCTTCTCCCCCTTCTCCTCCTCCCCTCCTCCTCTCCTCCCCCTCCTCCCCCTCTTCCTCCCCTTCCCCCTCCTCCTCCCCTTGAGGGCATGCCAGTCCCCAATATCCCTGTGACCTTCAACAAGATGTCACCTGGTAGACAGACCAAAGGTCCCACAAAAACGTCTGTTCCCAGGGCTGGAGAGATGGCTCAGTAGTTAAGAGCACTGGCTACTCTTGCAGAGACCCGGGCTCAGTTCCCAGCACCTTCATGGTGGCTAACAACTGTCCATATCTCCAGTTCCAGGGGATCCAACACCCTCTTCTAGCCTCCACAGGCACTTACATGCAGGCAAAACATTCATACACACAAAAGAAAAATAAATAAATAAATTAAAAAAAAAAGTATATTCCCACAACAGCAGCCCAGTGGAGGAGGAAGGAGATGCCTCAGCATCTCCCCTACCCCAGCTTCCAGCTGAAGCCCATGGGGACTCCAGCTGGGTTCACAAATCTGTGAATCTTGGTGCAGCCTGGCCTGCCAGGGACTGTTTCCAGGCACTGTCCTCTGCTGGTCAATGTGTTCACAACCTGGTCACTACACAGGACAAGTGTGGCTTTTACTGTAAGCTTAGGGCACGGGAGGAGGCTGTGTCCTGTCGGTGGCTAAGCCTCCCTTCCTCAGTTCCTTACTGGTGTCTCCTGTATGCAGTCCCTGGCCTTTCTCGATCCACCCCTGTGAGGCTCTCTATATTATCTTCCTCACAGACTCAGGGCTCAGGTTAACCTTCCCTCTCTTTTGAAGTGTCCTGGTGCAGTGGCCAGGGAGGCAGGACACTGAGAGCTCATGGGGAGCAACATTCCTATCCCCAGAGAGCCCAAGATTCAGAAACAACAAGTAGCTTGCACAAATCACCACAAGGACAGGCTTAGTTTCGAACTTAGGTCCACCTTCCTCCAATACTCAGGGCCCTCCTGCAGCCCCACACCCCAGGCCATGCCACGGCACTCAAGAAATTGTCACTCAGATCCTACTGAGGTTTGAGGTGCCAGATGGGAGACCTCAGCATGCCTGTGACTGTGGAGGTGCCGTGTATGGAGGTAGGCACTGCCCTTGACTGTTCTCTGAAGTTGACCCCTATCTTTCCCCAAGGGTGTAGCCATGTGGCCCAGGTGTGTAACCCCTCTAAGCTTGAACATATCCCAGCTTCTCAGAGTGGGACCTAGACACAGGGCTGGAAGTCTCTAGACTGGGCAGGCTGGGGGGTGGGGTGCTGAGTCCCTGCATTCCAGAGGAGCTGCCAGTAAGAAATTTCTGTCTTTTCCCAAGCCTTCCTTTATGGTCTGAACTCTGCTGGCTTCCTGTGACTGAGCCTTTACCCTTGGATTAGATTATAGGAAAGAAAGGATGCTGTGGGCTTCTGATCAGAGCTGCTTGGGGGCTGGGTTGTGCAGGGCTATTTGAGAGTCATGAGTTCAAGACTAGGGAAGCGTCATAAGCTGGCATGGCCCAGAGGGCAGGAGTCCGAAGTCTGTGTGTGGTCTAAGAATGCCAGTTCTAGAACCTTCTCAGAAGAGAAAGGAGAGAAGAAAGTTCCACAATTTGACATCGATATTATTTCCTTCTATTTCTGCAATGAAAATTATTTACTCCACATTTGCTGTGGAGCGAGTTTCAGCTCTGTGCGTAAAGGCTGCGCCTGTCCTTCAGTTCCCAGCCACCTAGAGCAACACAACATGCGGGTTGCAAAGGACCTTGCAGAAGCGAGGGGTGATATACCACGAGGCTCTTTATTAAATACGATCAAAATATATTACACACATGTATGAAAATGGCACAATGAAGCCCATTGTTATACATAATTAATATATGTTAATAGAAAAACAAAAAACAGATTAAAACTAAAGAGCGCAGCAGAAAGGCTGCTCAGACATCGAAAGCAATATAACACTGCAGTGCTGAAAAATTCATTGAACGCAGGCTCATTTCATCGTTTGCAAGAAACTCTTTTCTCTAAATAACTTGATGTCTTTTAAAAAGTGCAAATGTATTTTCAGGATATTATTTCTATTTATCAATACTTTCATAGAATAATTTGGTCTTTGTTAACTGAATGATAATCATTTCACATTTGATTGTGTTTCCTTAGGACAAAATAAAACACAATAATGAATGGAGACATAAACAGCAAAAACCAATGCGTCCCGGCACGGTCAGCACATCTTGTAATCTTAGCATTTGGGAGGCAGAGGTGGGAGAATCTCAAGAGCCACACATTTACCTTCCCTGTTTCTTCTGGGGCTCCACCCCGGTGGGACTCCACCTGGTGCCTTAGAAGGCACGTGCCAAAGACTGATGGACACACTGAAGACCGACACACACCCAGCTCTGACATAGTGAGAGTTCAAAACCAGCAGGCCTCACGGCTCTGTAGAGAGGGCCTGATGCTGCACCTGTCACCATGCTGTGCTGAGTCAGTGGCCTGAAATCTCAGTGGTGAGTTTCAAAACCGTCCATGCAATAAGGGATTTTATCAACTGCGGGGTCAGACAGTGACACTGTTCTGATGTGTCTTTGGGTGGCATGAGTCACCCAAAGAAACATCTGGAACTTTCCAGATGCACAGGACCATCCACGCCAATGAAGGAAAGCGTCCTGCTCAGGGGAGGTGGGCTGGGGTCTGGATTATCTCCTCACTGTGGTTAGCGACCTGGGACAGGTGCACTCTGCTGTGGCAGGATGTGTTTCTCCCCGACTGAAGCTCATTCTGGCTGGAGGTTAGGATGCTGTGAAGGGTTGTATAAAGCAGCCCTCCTCTCGTCCTTTTCTAAACCCCAGGAGGAGATATGCAGTTTGAATAACGAGCCATGCCGGGGATGCACCCAGGGCCTTGTGCGTGTGTAGCCAAACTCCTCCTAGGAGGCACAAATGACGTCCAACCCTCTCCTCCCTTGGTTACTACAACAAATGGAGGCTTAATTTCACCAAACTACAGTCTGGAGCTTATTGGACTTACTTGTAGAGCAATGGGTGAGGGTTTCCTTACAGGAGTGTGGGTGCGCCCCTCCTAAGGCCACGCTGGAAAGTCTTCGTCTGAGCATGGATGGTGACTTCCCTGCAGCTGCACAAAATGATGAGAGACCCTCTCCACAGCGACCGGTTTACATGCCCTAACCCCTCCCGCTCGTGCAGCTAGGGTGGACTGGTTCGTTGGGAGGCGTGGCTGACTCTCCCCGCTCCCCCTTTTCTTCCTTAGCTAGCCTGGGATGATCCTGGGCAAGTGGGTGCAACCAAGCTTGGGAAGATGGCATCTGTCCGCGGGCTGCCTGTCAGAGGACAGTCCTATGCGACAGCACGCTAGGTGGATGCTCTTTCCCTGAGCCAATCCCCGGCCTCAGATCGCATCTACAGGTACCCTGCAGACTGCCATTTTATCCTGAGCAGCGCACTGACCTGGATTCAGAGTCTGGGTGCAGGGGTGTGTTGCTGACCCTGCATCGCTGTCTATCGGTGGGCTGGGTTCCTGAATTCACACTGTGCACATCACCCCAATAGCACACAGGGCCGGGGTCTGGGAAGGGGCTCTCAGGACTGTCCTGAGCTCTGCCTTTTCTGCAGTGTGGGGTTTTGTGATTCTGTAGCTGTTGGTCCCCTGGGTGCTGCCTTCCACCCCTATTTAATGATAGCAAAGCAGGGTATTGATAAGGTAAAGGTGTCGAGAGCACGGTTCATACACAGACCATTTCAAGACCATCACAAACATAGACTGTGATGGTTTGAATGAACGTCCTCCGTAGACTTGTAAGTACTTGGATATTTTGTCCCCAGTTGATAGCACTGTTTTGGGAGGCTTTAGGAGGTGTGGCCTTGCTGGAGGAAGCACGTCACTGCGGGCCGGGCTTTGAGAGTTCTCAAGCCTTGCTGGATTTCTGATCACTCTGCTTCCTATGCCTCCTTGAGGATGTGATCACTCTGCTTTTTCCTCTAGCCACCTCCTGCTACCACACCTCCCACCATGATTCTTCTGGAACCATAAACTCAAATAAACTCTTCTTTCATATAGACTAACATGGTGTTTTATTACAGCAACGGAAAAGTAACTAATACATAGACCTTCTAACAAAGGCGTCTGTCGAAGGTGGGGACAGTGGCAGGTCTGCTGACTTGTGGCCAGGTCAGGCAAATGAGGTCAGGCACGGCTGAAAACCGAACGCACTTCCTGCCTGACAAGTGAAGCGAGGTAGGAGCCCATCAGTGTGGCCTTGACCTCGTCCAAGAGTAGAGCTGATTTAAAAGAAATCTTGGTTACAAAACAAGCCCTGGGCTGGGCGTGGTGGCACACACCTTTAATCCCAGCAGAGGCAGAGGCTGGTGGAGCTCTGTGAGACTGAGGCCAGCCCGATCTTCGTAGCAAGTTCCAGGCCAGCTGGGGCTACAGGGAGATTCTCTTAAAAGCAATAACAACTTTCCTAAGCCCCCTGCCCTCAAACCAAGCCCTGTGTGTCTCAGTGGCTGGGCACTGGCTTGGCATGTGCTAGGCCATGGGTTTTATCACCAGCACTACAATAAAACAAAAAACAACTCTGGGGTTTGCATGCCCAGATCTGCCTCTGGCTGGTTGTCCCAGTGTGGTGTGGGGTGCTTATCTATTTCCCTGGGAAATAGATATTGTGCAGGTCCTTGTATTTGGAAGCATTCCACAAACGCAGGGCCCCATGGTGGTCAGTCTTCATGGTCAACCTGACTGGATTGAGAACCTCCTAGGAGATTGCTGAGGTACAGCTCTGGGCCTGTCTGTAAGGTCATTTCTAGAGATGGGAAGACCCGTTCTGAAGATGGCCAATGGCAGCCCATGGGCTAATGGAGTAGAAGAGGAGGAAGGAGCATCCTCACCGAGCCCTGCCTTTCCCGTGCTCTGCTTCCTGGAATGAAGCAGTCTACCCCTTACTCCAGGATGGTCTCACACCTCTGAAATTCTGGGCCAAGCCTATCTTTCCTTCTTAAACTGTATGTGTTCAGGTGCTCTGTCACAGAGGTGAAAAATCTCATACAAGCCTGAGCATGTAGTACTAGTCTCTTGAGTGAGGTCATAGTCCTACATGGGACTCTGAGTCAGACTGGAGAGTGCAGGAGGGGAGGCTGCCTCCAGGTTGACCGGGGTTCTCAGGCAGGACGCACCTACAACATCTACTGCTGGTCACGGCTAGGCTTTCCCTGGGAGGTTGGCCATGGGATGAGTGATCCCTGAGCTGCCCCAAGGTGGCAGCCTCCACGAGCCCTGCCTCAGGCCTGTGTCTAAAAGACAACAGGGCAGAGTTTCAATGCCCAGTGAGCCCTGCCTGTGCATCACGGTGGTGGCTTCCCTGGAGTCCCCCTGAAGGAGGTTGACTGAGAGCAAGCTGGGGTGCGGAGTTGCTCAGGTATGCTGGACACTGGTAGGTGTGTCGCCCATGGGAGGAGAGATGGGATCATGAGACCTCAAAGGCTTGGAGGCCGCACAAAGGGGCTCCGTGAAAGGTGCTCTGTGGGACTTAAAAGCTCCTTGATCATTTATTTATTAGTATTACTAATATTAATTTTTATTTTTGTATGGGGTGCATGTACACGTTCATATGAGTGTGAGTATATGTGGATGTGTGTATACATGTGTGTAGGCCAGAGACTGACATTAGGTGTCTTCCTCAATTGCTCTCTACCTTAGTTTTTGGGACAGGGTCTCTTGCTGAACCTGGAGCTCATTGGTTTGGCTGGGCTGGCTGGCCGACGAGTTCCAAGGGTCTGCCTGTCTCCATCCCCCAGCACTGGGGTTACAGATGAGCGCTGTTATAGCTGGCTTTATGTGGTGCTGAGGGTCTGACCTTGGGTCCTCATGCTTGTGTAGTGGGGACATTACTAACTGGTTCAGACGTTACTATCTGGTTCGTCTCCCCAGCTTGGATGATGATGATGATGATGATGATGATGATGATGATTTTGTAAGACAGGGTCTTACTCTGTAGCCCAGGCTGGCTTAGAACTCACTATACACTACAGGCTGTCCTCGAATTCACAGCAATCCTCCTGCCGTAGCCTCCTGAGTGCTGACCAACCACAGGTGTAATCAACCACACCCGACTCCTTCGTCTTTTAAAAATGGAATGGCAATTCCTTTGGTCTGTGCCCAGCTGTGCTTTGTGAAATCCTTCCAACCAGAGCTCTCTGGCTTCTTTAGGCCGTGAGCAGGGATCGCCCATGTGGCCACGGTCTCGGCTTTTCATGCCAGTTAAACAGCACGGCAATGTAGGCAGCGACCCCCTAGCGCCTGCTGCTTCTGTGCTTTTGTCCCCGGCCTCGCAAAGAGCCCTGGGAAGATGGCGGCTCTGTGAGCAGGGAGACTGAGGCTGCAGTGCTGGGGAGTAGAGTTGGTGTCACTCCTCTGGTAGAAGTGACCTTAGGAAGTGCTTCCCTTTTGGAGACCATAACCTGTGGCTTGCTGCCGAGTGGACAATTGCCTGATATATTTCCTTCTTAAGATGAATAAATGCCCTTTATGGGAATTTAGTAGAGGGATAAACCACAGATGGAAAATCAAACACTTGGAAAAATCATTTAATGTTTTTATTTACTCCATAGGAGAAACTGCCAGCCTGGGCTGTGATTGGAGCTGTTACATAATTTATGGCCACAAAGTCAATTGCTAACGGCGCCACATACTCAGGTTTTGCAGGTCCCTGAGGCGACCAATTTATATTCGGCTCTAGTTGGACAGGATGAATGGCAGAGAGTCCGGGAGGGGAAGCCACCTCCTGGAGCTAGCGGAGCTGAGCCAGGAGGGAGGGAAGGTGGATGCAGGCAGGCAGTGGTGGAAGAACGCTCCACCGTGGACCGATTGCAATTTATTTAGACTCCAATGGTGTATGATATAGGCAGAGTCAAAACAAACCGTGTTAGCCAGGAAAACAGACCCCTTTCTTGACACCCACATGGTTGCTCGAAACACAACGGACACAATCAGGCAATAGAGAAGTTTGTTCGAAGATCTCTCTAGAATTCTGGTATCAAATTCCTCCTGGAAACTGAGATTTACCCAGTAGTTGCAGAATGAGCTTTGTCAAGCACTTGAGCCTAGAGCACAAGAGGGGACTATGCTGGGGCAGGTGGCCAGCCTTGCTTCAGGTTAGCCTTGGTCTGGGTGCAGGTGGACACCTCGCCTGAGCCCCTTAGCTCAGCCCTCGCTCCCCCCTCCCTCCTGTGTCACACTCTAGCTTCATCTACAGCTCCTGCACACAAACTCTTCTAATGATCTTATAGTTCCTTAAGACAAGTGTCAAGTGTCATCAACTATAATTTTACAGGTGACAGAAAGAAGGCTCTGAGGCTGAAACACGTGGCTGCTGGCATCATGGGTGTGGTTCAGTATGACCCTGCAACCTCCAGTCCAAAGCTAGTCTCAACCCTCCACCTTGCTGGGGAGAATCTTATGTGAGGCTGTTTAGATGCCTAAGAGGTCTTGGGTGCCAAAAAGATGAAAATCGAAACATCTTTCTGTCACAGGGTCAACACAGGGAAGGAAGGGTCTCCCTAGAGGCTTTTGACACAACGTAGGATTATGCTGGTCTGCGTCCCACCTGTCCTTCAGGTCGCCCGGCACAGATGAGCTACTCTGCTTCTGCCTGAGGGATCCAGGCCCCTCCTGCCACTGCCCCTTGCCCTCTGCTCCATGCTTAGGAGTGTGCAGAGTTGATTGCTCCCTGGCTCTAGATATACCTGACCTCCTCCTCCAAGGCAGGGCTGCAGCGGAGGGACAGTGATGGTCATGAACAGGGTCAAAGTGGCCAGATCCAAGGGCCATCGAGGAGACGCATCAGGGTCCTGCAGTACCCGACACCTCCTGGGATGATGGTGGGGTGGCATGTGGGGCAGTGACCTTCCTGTGCCCCCATATTAACCATTAGGGAGGCAACCTGTTTTAAAGATCAGTGGTTTCCCTGGGGTTACTGTTGCGAATGGTCACAACCTGGGCGGCCTAACACAACAGACCTGTTTGCCCACAGTCTAGAGGGGCTGGAATGACTCCCAGCTGTGGTGGGAGACTTCCTTCCCCATCAGGTCCTGGAGGCTCCAGTTTCTTGGCTTATGACTGTGTCACTCTGGTCTCTGCCTCTAGGGTCACACAGTCCCCCTCCCGGTCATTTGTCTTATGAGGTCATCATTGCTGGATTTAGGAGTCACCCTGACTGTCCATCATGACCTAATTTCAGAATCCTTAATGAACCCCTTTGCTAAGGCCCTCTCTCCACGCTGACTCCCACTCATAGGTTCCAGGACTGGGGACTTGAACAGATCTTTTGGAGGCTACCACGTAGCTCACTCATCAGCGAGGTCTACGTTTTATCCAAAATCCCTCCGGTCTTTGTCCACAGTGCAGATCTGGAGGGCTCCCCACAGGGCCCAGGAATTATACTTTGTAGTTTCCCTGGGTAAGTCCACACACATGGAAGCTTCAGGGCAGTGTCCTCCCAGCTCAGAGCTGGCCATAAACAAAGAAATGCAAACAACACAGGCAAACACCCATTTCTTTTTAAAAAATTTTATTTTATGTGTATGAGTGTATTTCCTGCATGTATGTGAGGGCACCCGTGTCGTGAAGGTCAGAAGAGGGCTTTGGATTCCCCTGGAACTGGAGTTAAGGATGGTTTGTAGCCTCCATGTACCGGGTGCTGGGAATCAAACCCAGGTCTTTTGCAAGACAGTCAGTGCTCTTAACCACTGAGCCACCTCTCCAGCCCTACACACGTCTATTTCATCTTTCTTTTTTAGTTTTGAGTCGGGGTCTTGCTATGTGGCCCAGAACTTTCCGCCGTGTCTCAGCTTCCCAAGACTGGGATTTCAGGTGTGCACTCGTAACCAGCGTGTATTATTATTATTGGTCTCCAAAATCCTGGTTTAATAAGGACTTGTTTATTTTGAGAAACAGATCTCAAACATCAGGCTGTTCATGAAATAACCCACAGTATCCATTTTAGAAAACAAATATCAAGACTATTAAACTGTTTTCCTTGAAGATGCATTAGCCATGCCACTTTCATTCACAAAAAAACCTGGTTACATTTACGTTTGAACAGCCCCACTCATGTGAGGGAAACCCACCGCAACTCAAAGCTGCTGTCAGGGTCACAATGAGTCCACATTTGCAGTTGTGAGTTAGCAACTACTGAAACCACACGTGAATGTACAGAATGCCTGTATAACAAGAGATTATTTTGGAGACAATTGATAAAAAGCATACAACTGTATTGTTAAGTTATAAAAGGTATCAAAATTAAAAACAAAAACTACACGGTAAGACTTAACAAAACCGGGGCTGGGGAGACGGCTCAGCCGTTAAGAGCACTGCCTGCTCTTGCAAAGGACCTGGGTTCAGTTCCCAGCACCCACATGGCTAACAGCTGCCTATAACTCCAGTTCCAGGGGATCCAATGGCCTCTTCCGGCCTCCGCATTTGCTCAATACACATGCAGGCAAAACCCTCATACACATGTCTTCAAAGACTTAATAAAATGACTCAAGGAGCATCAAACAGTGTGAAAATGGAACGCGGCCCCTGTCGATTGTGAATTAATGAACACAGGAAGGCCGGGGGCGCGGCAGGGAGAGGATGTGCTGAAGGAGCCAGGGAAGAGGGTCTGCTGTCAAGTCCATTTCTGACAAGTGCATGGGTAGAGAAATAAGGGGCTACGACGTCTAAGCCCCACTATGTGCTTGAGACGCACCCTTGCGCCTGGCGCTGGCTCTGCCGTCCTCTCCTCTCTCAGCCTCTTTGTCATCACCCTTGACCAACTCCAGCTGGCTGTCCCCTCCATCTCGTTCAGCATCGCCATCCAGCCGTGTCCTGTCACCTGCCTCAGAATCCATCTTCACACGAGTCTCCCTTTCCTTTGCCAAGGTGCTGCTCGGTTCTGTGGACGTTTCTGTCCTGATCTGCAGCTGTTTGCCTTTCAGCAGAGAATCCGCTGTGTGTTTTACTGAATTGGCTCCTTCTCGATGGCCTGAAGGCCGTCACCTTTCAGCTCTACACTTGCAAGAAGAACTCCGTTGTTCACTCTCAGAATCGAACTTTCGCCTCTTCATGAGGTGTTTCCTGATACGTACTGGCATTTCTTAAATTATTTATTTACTTATGTATTTATTTTTTATGTATTCTTAAAAATTATTTTATTTATTATTTTAATTTTAAGTGTATGAGTGGACTGCCTGCATGTATGTAAGTGCACCCGTGTTGTACAATGCACTCAGAGGTCAGAAGGCATTGGATCCCCTGGAACTGGAGCTACGGATGGTTGATAGCTGCCATGTAGGTGCTTGGAATTGAACTTGGGTCTTCTGCAAGAGCAGTGTTTGTAATCGCCTGAGCCATCTCTCCAGGCCCTATTTATTTATTTTTATTTTATGTGTATAAGTGTGTTGCCTGCATGTATGTAAGTGCATCGTGTCATGCAGTGCCTGCAAAGGACAGAAAAAGGTGTTGGATCCCTTGGAACTAGAGTTAGAGATGTTTGTTAGCTGCCATGTGAGTGCTGGGATTCGAACCCAGGTCCTCTGGTAAGAGCAGCCAGTGCTCTAAACCGCCGAGCTAGCTCTCCAGCCCATTACACCCTGGCATCTAGAGGGCACCGCAGCGTGAGCCGTAGGAGGAGGAGCATGTGCTGCATTCTCGTGCATCTTGGCATAATAACCGTGTGGAAAATCACAGTCCTAGTCACACGAGGAGCCGGAGATCTCTACCTCGGATCTTTTCACCCGCTTTTCCTCGGTTCACGCTTCGCTCTGCGGCCAGATTAACATCTAGGACCAGGCCTGCTGTTCTGGCCTGCTGCGGAGTCCCATTAACACCCTGAATGAAGGTAAAGCCCTTATACACAGAGCAACCAACAATTTTGCCACACTTTGAGAAGACTGCCCCACATCAGACTTGACAAGAGTGTTGAGATTCCCCACGGAGATGCAGGACTTCATGGCACGAGGCTCTGTCTTGCTGGTAACATTGCTATCATTTTCTTCGATGATAAGGTATGAAATTGAAAAACGTAGCTGAAGATTAAAAAAAAATCTCACAAGGGGCTGGAGAGATGGCTTAGCAGTTAAGAGCACAGGCTGCTTTTACATAGGACCTGGGTTCGAGTCCCAGCACCAACATGGTGGCAAATAGTTGTCCATGTAACTCCAGTTCCAGGGGAATCTGTCCTCTTTTGACCTCCCTGGGCATCGCACAACATGGGTGCACCCACACACATGCAATACACTCATACACATAAAATAAAAATAAAAAATAATAGAAAGACCCACGAGAGTGAGGAGAGAGAAGGGAGTCTTGATACTTTGGCTCTTCTGGTCCCAGGTTCTAAGAGGTCGAAGCTGTGGGAAGGAGGCAGGTAGAACATGCCGGGTCAGACTCCATCTCTTCACGAAATGGCCCCAGAGTCTCCTCTCCTGTGTATCTTATTGAAGGCATCTCACCGTTATTGCCAGTTGTGTGACCACCGGGGAAGTCCTTGTTCTGCCAGTGGGCTGCAGTAATGGACTCGGTCTCAGAGCCTGAAAGCGGGCAGGCTTGGGAGAAGCTTCCAGAGCTGGAAGTGAGGCACACGTCCACCCTCAGGGAGAGAGGCTGTGTGGCAGGAGGTGCAGCTGTGTGGTTAGATACTCCACAGGAATCCTCTGAGTGGCAGGCGGCTGGCTCCTTCAGCTGGCACTGGCTTCTCTTTCTCCCAGGATCTGTGATCAAGCGATGGATCTGGTGCGGCTCAGGGACACTCCTGTGAGAACAAGCCCAGGGCTCAGCGACTGCAGACGTGAGGGCTTGGGCTTCCATGTGGGAAGGCTTAGGAATGGATTTATTTTGCTTAGTGTTTCACCGTACGTGTGCGCCATTGCAATGGCCGGTATGGATTCACATCTAATTAGGATCAGACGAGCTCCTCCAAAGAACGTGAGGTGAAAACTGTGGTAAGATCCGTCGGTTTAATTGGCAGCATTTTTCTTTGTTAGTGGTACATAAAATAGTAGAGAATTTGCCATCAAGAGCATCTTAAACTCAAGAAGTAGCCTAAGTAGGCTGAGAGATGGCTCAGCGGTTAAGAACACTGGCTGTTCTTGCACAAGACCTGGGTTCGAATCCCAGCACCCACACGGCAGCTAACAACTGTCTGTAACTCCAGTTCCAGGAGATCCAACAGCCTCTTCTGACCTCCGCAGGCTTTGCAGGACACGGGTGCACTTACCTACATGCAGGCAATACACACATACACGTAAAATAAAAATAATAAATATAATGTTAAAAAAAAGAGAAATATCCTAAGTAGAACTGGAGAGTTAAGCATGTGCTCCGTGGATTCCCTCTTGGATTTCTTGTGTCAGCCTTAGCAGGTAACGGGTGACCAGGGGGCGGCTTAACCAGGGGGCTTCTGGGGTTGACAATGGCTGTGCTTTAGAATTGGAGTAATTTAGAACATAGAGTAGGTCGCTGTGAGAAGGCTAAGGCGAGCTCTAAGGAAAGAAGCCTGGGCGAAGCCTGAGGAGGGCTCAGTGCCCTGGGGGGGAATCCCTAGTTACAGAATGTTTTAGCTAGCTTTAGGTGACAACTTGACATAGCCCAGAGTCATCTGAGGGAGTCTTTACTGGGGGATTGCCCAGATCACAGATCAGATTGGACTGCGGCCTTGTCTGTGAGGAATTGTCTGGATTGTCCAGCTCACTGTGGGCATCACTAGCCCTAGGCAGGTGGACCTGCTGTATAAAGGTAGCTGAGCATGAGCCTGGGAACAAGCTGGGGTGTGGGCCAGGAAGCAGCCTTCCTCCACAGTCTCTACTTTAGTTCCTGCTTGACTTCCTGCCCAGACTTCCCTGTGATGGACGGTGACCTGGAAGTGTAAGTCAAATAAATCCTTTCCTCCAAGCTGTTCATGGTCACAGCATTTATCACAGCAGCAGAAACTAAACTACAACAGAAGTCACTAGGCCACAGTAGCAGCTGTGACCAGCACAAATCAAGTGAGTGGCCCCCGTCATGAGTCCCGGTGGTCCGGGGTGAAGCTGTTACTGCCTGGACAGGCACATCAGGTGCTGCCTGCTGGGCACAGAGCTGCACTGAAGGTGGGGGCTGCCCTTTCTGGTCCTAGGATGCTGAAGGTTTGGAGATATGAGGGAGGGAAGGGATACATGGGTGCTCTGTGGACCTGTTCTGTACACAGGGTGC
The DNA here is from genome assembly GCF_000622305.1 of Nannospalax galili. NCBI lineage: Eukaryota > Metazoa > Chordata > Mammalia > Rodentia > Spalacidae > Nannospalax > Nannospalax galili. Next base: position 1,007,866 of record NW_008334550.1, on the reverse strand, counting down.
TCCAGCCCCTCTGGGAGCTGTGGTCATGTCCTGGCTTAACCAGCTGGTTCAGC
>NW_008334550.1:990409-1007802 GCF_000622305.1 Nannospalax galili | reverse complement strand
TGCGTTTACATTCAGCCATCTTGCTCTCTCTCTCTCTCTCTCTCTCTCTCTCTCTCTCTCTCTCTTTCTCTTCCTGTTTTGAGATAGAGTCTTGCTCTAGCCTAGGCTGTCCTGGAACTCACTATGTAGCCCAGGCTGGCCTCAAAGTTATGATCTTTCTGCCTCACCCTTCTAAAGCGCTGAGATTATAGGAATTAGCTACTGGTCCCTGGCTCTTATTCTCATTGATGGAAAGAGGGACAGCAAGCAGTTTTGGAGCCGGTTTGATGGGGACTGAATCACCTTCCACAGCCCCACCCCATCCCTTGTGGTTGATGTATTTCAGTCTGCGAATTGAAGGGGTAAACATTTGTCCTTAACAGACAGACTCCTGATTCCCCAGGAACCAGCAGACCCTGTACACTTGCTCTTTGAGCTAGGCTGTCTCCCGGGGTGCTTGGGCAGAGAGAGGACTAGACCTAGGGGGCAGGGGCAGGGTCCTGCTACTGGTTCTGTGGGATTGTGGAGGGTCTGGAGCCCGACTAGTTGTTTCCTCTGTGGTGGGGGCACACTCTCTAGGCTGTATCAAGGGCTCAGTGACCATCATGTGCTGTACCCCAGGCCTCTGGTTTCTACCCTTTTCCTCTCATTAGGATCTGCTTCCCTGCAGACAACTGGGGGCTGCTCTTGGGGCTGTGGTGGTCTCTGATGTGCCATCCCTGGGGATTGTAGGGAGCAGCAGAGGTCCAGGCACGTCTGCTCATATTTCATCCCCCACATGGATGGTGGCGGTACGGCCCTGTGGGACACGGGATGATGAAGATGGTGTGGGCTCGGGCTGAGGCGCTGAGCTTGGCCTGCACAGAGGCTGCGCAGGGCTGTCCTGAGTGAGCGTGTCTTCACTGCAGCTGGGACGCAATGGCTCCCAGGTGCAAGAGGGACCTACCCAGGTTACCTGAAAGTCACCCTGGAGCCTCAGCTCCTCTGACGTAGCTTAGAGATGCTCAGCTGCCAGCAAGGGTTCAGATCCTGGAGGTGGCTGGGAGAGCACGCCCTGCTGTGTTTCACAGCTCAGAGTCTGGACAAGATGGACCGCAGCGCGGGGAGGAAGTGGCGAGCGTCTGCGGGCAGCACATGGAGAGGAGACTCGGGATGTAGGGGAGGAAGGAACTGAGGGCTGGCGGACACTGTTCTTGGCAGAGCAACTCCCATTTGGCCCTGGTCCCAGACCTGAGGCCCAGGAAACAAAATGGTGCTGAGTGGAGCACTGACCAATATGAGACCTGTCCATTTGCTCATGCTGTCCTTCCCTCCTGGACTCTGAATTTCATCCAGAACCAGGCACAAGACCCAGTCTTTGAACACAGTTTCAGGAAGGGCTGCACAGACAGAGTCTGGCTCGGCTGACTTTCCCGTTTAACCTCAGATTTCTTCAGAATGTAAGCCTCATTCCAGTGAGCCCTGCTGCTTGATGTGCCTGGAATGTTCCTGTGCCTGGGAGCGTATCTGCCCCATCTCCCTGGCCATGTGCCCCTCATGACCCTGGTCCTCTGCCTGGCCATGTGTCCCCTCATGATCCCGGTCCTCTGCCTGGCCATGTGTCCCCACATGATCCCGGTCCTCTGCCTGGCCATGTGCCCCCTCATGACCCCGGTCCTCTGCCTGGCCATGTGCCCCGTCATGACCCCGGTCCTCTGCCTGGCCATGTGCCCCCTCATGACCCTGGTCCTCTGCCTGGCCATGTGCCCCGTCATGACCCCGGTCCTCTGCCTGACCATGTGCCCCGTCATGACCCTGGTCCTCTGCCTGGCCATGTGCCCCCTCATGACCCGGGTCCTCTGCCTGGCCAGCCTACAAGTTCTGCTTTCCTGAGCTGCAGCCTCTGACCTCATCTTCAGAAGTCGGTTGCCATATGGAGATACCCTTGCAGTGCACCATGTTCTAGAACCTTCACTTCTCACCCTCAGAAAGAAAAGGGGGCCAGGGCTCCTCAGAAGGAGCAAGGGGTTTCCATGTGGAGTCTGAGGACTGGGTACCTCTGAGGCCAAAGGCAGCTGTGGTGGTGTGGTCTGCTTCCTGTCCTGGGTGTTGCTGCCCTGGGGCTGCTGTGTGGGGTCTGGCCCTGTCCTGAAGTTACAGAGGCAGCTCAGGCCACCCAAGGGAGCCCCTGGGGTCTGGACATTATCTGTTGCTCTGGAGAAATAGGAGTGTCACAAGGCTTTCTGCCCCAGCCATGGACACCATCCACAGGACAACAAGGGACATCTCACAGGAAGTACGGCACTTACTCGTTTGCTCTCTGAGCATTCACTGTGGACATCCTGTGTCCCACTGACTTGGCACAGCCTTCTTCCTTTATAAAGGACATAAGAGAAGCTGAGTAAATCCCTCAAAGACACAGCTAACTCATGCCAGAGTGGGGATTTGAACCCGTACTGCTGCCAATGATGAACAGGGTCATGGTTCTTTTTATTTTTATTTTTGGGTATTTTTGAGACAGGGTCTCCCTCCCTGTAACCTCAGCTGACCTGGAACTTGCTATGTAGACCAGGCTTGCCTCAATCTCACAGAGATCCACCTGCCTCTGCCTCCCCAGTGCTGGGATTAAAGGAGTGCCCGGCATGGGTCCTGGTTCTTTGGTTTGGACACAGGTGTCCTGTTCAGGGGCTGTGCTGGTCTGGACACAGGTATATGTCTGCAGGCCTGTGCACAGGATAGATAGATATACATGTCACGTTGGGCTGCTGGGGATGAGTCTCAGGAGCGCCAGAGTCAGGGGCATATCCCACTGGAATGCACCTGCAGAATTAAATATTTGAGTAAAGCATGAATTATTCACGTTACAGAGACCTTCTGCTTCCCATGGACAAGGAGGGTGACTGCTAAGTGGCAGGCACTTAAAATAGGCTTTGAGTCACAGCAGTGGAGGCACACACTTCAGTGGGACCTGAGGGGCCTGGGTGGGCTCCAGAGGAAGCAGGGAGGCAAGACAGGGGTCTCACCTTCCTGGCCCTGCTCTGGGAGACCCTGCGGATGCTGTGTGAGGGGGCTAGACATCTCCACTCTGGGACTGGGGGAGTCCAAGGGGAAGCTGCAGGCTCAGGGTCTCACCTCCTGCTAACCCCTCCATCCTGAGAGCAGCTTTGCAGAGGCAGGACCTTGAGCTATGGAGATGGTCATGGGCAGCTGTCTTCAGCTGCTGCTCCAAAGATGCTGGAGCTAGGGGCAGGGCTGGGGTCTCTGTAGCCCCGGCTTGACTCTGGGTTCTGGCTCCAGTGCTGCCTGCAGCTTTAGCTCTCATGGACTTCCTAACGCTCGAGGAGGTTCGAGAGGGCTCTGTCTGCTTCCGTCACTGGCTGCTCACCAGACACTGGCTAGAACGACAGATGCTGATGACCTCTCACAGGTCCTCAAAGTTGTGGTTCTAAGAGGGGCTGAGCCCGGGGCCTGGCTCAGGTCTCACAAGCTGTCAGCTCTGGGTGGAGATGGAGCTTTGGGCCGCAGCAGAGAAGCAGTGCCGGGCAGAGATGGTGGGTGGCAACAGGCAGGGTATCCTAACGACTGAGGCTTGATGGGCTGCAGAGAAGCCCTCCCTTGACTGTCTCACTCCTGTCTGACGGACCTCTGTGTAAGGATGCTTTACCATGTGGTGGCTCAGAGTATGGAAGGGTGAGGGCGGGGGAGGGGAGGCTAGGGGAGTCATAATTTTCTTTTTTTAAAAAACATTTTATTGCTGGGTGTGGTGGCGCACGCCTTTAATCCCAGCACTTGGGAGGCAGAGGCAGGTGGATCTCTGTGAGTTCAAGGCCAGCCTGGTCTACATAGTGAGTTCCAGGACAGCTGGGGCTACAGGGAGACCCTGTCTCAAAAGGCCCAAAAAGACCAAAAAATATATTTTATTTATTATTTTTATTTTACGTGTATGAATGTATTACCTGCAAGTGGGTAAGTGCATCTGTGTCATGCAATGCCCATGGAGGTCAGAAGAGTGTGTTGGATTCCCCTGGAACTGGAGTTAGAGACAGTTGTTAGCCACCATGTGGGTGCTGTGAACTGAAATCCTCTACAAGTGTAGCCAGTGTTCTTAACTGCTGAGCCATCTCTCCAAACCCTTCAGCCTATTCTCTTACATAGCCCAGGACCACCTGCCCAGGGGTGGCACCACCTACAGTGGACTACGCCCTTCCACATCTCTCAACAATTGAGAAGATTTCTCACAGACATGGCCGCAGGCCAATCCGATGCAGGAAATGCCTTGGTTGAAGCTCCCTTTTCTCGGGTGTGTCCAGTTGACACCTGAAGCCGTCCAGCACAGAGTCCCAGTTTCATCTCTAATGCTCTGATGAAATACCCTGACAAAAGGCAACTTAGGGGAGAAGGGTTTATTTTAGCTCCCGATTCCAGGTAACTGACCATCACTGGGGGAAGTCACAACGGCTGGAGCTTGAAGCAGCCAGTCACGTCACACCCGCGGTCGAGAACAGAGTCTCTCATTTGTGGATCTTAGTTCTAAATCCTTGTGTACATGTGCACCTCTCACCACTCATCAAAGAAGCTTCTTTTTGCAACAGATGGAGACTATCAGAGAGTTCCAGAACTGCTCAAACGCGGTGTCTGTGAGGTGCCTAGCCCTAAGTGACACATCTGCAATGCAACCTCTATACCTAAGGCTCAGGGAACATAGAACAACATGGGACAGAGAGAACGTTATTGCGTATCTTGACTCTCACCAGTAAAGTTTCCTCATGTAAAAGATGGTGATTTGCATAGAAAGCCACAACTGGCTAAAATGTAGCGAATAAGAGACTTCAGAGTCCTTGGCTAGGACTTCTGTACTAAACCTCTGTCACTCGGGGGACTCAGGGACCACTTCAGAAGAGGGACTGTAAGAGCCAGTGGTGGTGGATGACCGCAAGGAACAGTTTTCTAGACTTCTGGGAACTCGCTCATATGAACTTACAACGATGGTGACGGCATGCACAAGATCTCCATGCAAACCCAAACCAGACAAAAACCCAGCGCAGAACTGGGGAAATGGGCAGGAAGCCCCAGCCTTAGCTGAGGAACTATTGGCAGCTGATCACTGCTGGGTGAGGGAGAGCCGGTCGTCTTTCAGGGGGTGACGCTAGATGGGCTGGCCAGGCTCCAGTGGATGATGAACTCAAACTGAGGGACATCTGGGGACACAAGCTTGACTCTATAGGCCTTAGTATGACGAAATACATGAAGTTGGGCGGGGGATACAGAGGGTGCAGATGGGGGGGTCTAAACATGATTCAGATGTGTGAAATGCACAAAAAGTCAACACAAAGATAATAAAAGCCCACTTGCTTATGCTCAGCTTGATTTTTCCTCTCTTATACAGCTCACGACCCCTGCCTAGGGAACGGTGCTGACCACAGTGGGTGGGGTCTTCCCACATCAATGACCTCAACTAAGACAGTCCCCCACAGACATGCCCATAGGTCAGCCCAATGTAGAAACACCTTCATTGCGACACCCTACCTAGGTGATTCTCATTGTGTCAAGCCGCGACAATTAAAGCTAGCCGTTATACACAGTCACAGTGACAATTAAAATCCAGAGTGCGTTCTGGAGGGCACAAGGCATCCAAACCATAGCAGTTCCTGTTTATGGAAAAACTACAGAGCCCCTTAAGTCCATGCTGAATCCCACCAGGTACACAGCTGGATTTAGGTGGGTTGAAGTCTCTACCAGTGAAACAAAGTTAAAAGAAATAGGGAGGGAGTGGTTTCTGTCACTCATGTGTAGGACTGTCTTAAATAAGAGTCTAAAAGGAGCCAGGCGTGGGTGGCACATGCCTTTAATGCCAGCACTCAGGAGGCAGAGGAAGAGGCAGACAGATCTCTGTGAGTTCAAGGCCAGCCTGTGATTTCTAGGCCAGCTGGGACTGCAGGGAGACCCTTTCTCAAAAAAGGCCAAAAGAGAAGTCCAAAAGGAAAAGCCACAAAGGAGCAATGGGTGTATTCAGAGTCAGGCTTTGATGAAAAGACAAAAAGGACGGTGGGAACACACAGTCGGGCGCCTGAGAAAAGATGTCTGCAGTTAAACACTGACGGGGGAGCAATACGCGCTGTGGGCAATTAACAAAAGCAAGGAGAGAAATCTCATGGAGTTGACTCATGAGCTGTGGACGTGCTGGAGAGGAAACACAGGAGGAGGCTGTGCCTATGAGGATCAGTCCAAAGTCATCACCAATCGGATGGATAAGAACCAAATGTCACTTCACCTGCTGGGCCACAGATATCCACAAAGCTAGGTGAGCCAGTGCTGGCCTGAGGACTACAGAGAGATCCTGGAACCTGGAAGTGAAGGTGCACCAGACATCCTGGAAGGCCCTGGGGTAAACCTCTCATGTGCAAGGATGCAGTCATTAAGCTGCTGATTATGACCTGATTATGGCCCATGGGACATGAAACCACAGGACAAGTCTGAGAAGTGGTGTCAATAGGGGCAGCACCGAAGGCCTCCTGAGACCTGCTGTCTGTGAGGGTTTGCCCAGGCAAGATGTGGCAGGTGAGCCTCCTGTGACATGCAGGGACAGGACCCAGGTTAAGTCTGTGAATATGGTCATTCAGTATGGCTCTGACCCCAGAACATGGTGCTTGGTGAGAACATGTGTGGTGAGCTATGTAACACACACCTTATACACAAGCCAGTGCACACAGTTGAGACTAGAGGCCCAGGCTGTGTGAACCATTGAACATGGCTAGTGAACAGAGGCATATCATGGTGGGGGGGGCAGGGCATGGGAAAGGCAGGAAGCACTTATCTGCTGGTACTCGAGCAGACCCGTGATACAGATGCCCTGTGAGATAGTTAAAGTGAGATGACCTCCCTCCTCTTCCCTCTGCATCTGGGGTCTCAAAACAAGGAAGCAAACTATCAGATAAAAAACAAACGTAGAGGCTGGAGAGATGGATCAGTGGTTAAAAGCACTGACTGCTCTTGCAGAGGACCTGGGTTTGGTTCCCAGCACCCACATGGCAGCTAGCAACCATCCATAATTCCAGTTCTAGGGGATCTGACGCCCTCTTCTGGTCTTCATGGGCACTGCACACATGTGGTGCACATACACACATGGAGGCAAAACACTGATACACATAAAATAAAAATAGATAAATTTAAAAAGAAGCAGAAGACTAGAGTCTTCTACACACACACACACACACACAATCAAAAATAAATCATTCAAAAACAACAAAGGAAGAAGGAAGGATCTGGAATAGGCTGTCAAAATGGTTGTGGGTTTAACATATTTGCATTGAACAAACATGTTTTTGACAAAGGATAATTTATGTAATTATTATACTTTACAGTCTGCATTTCTTTATTTACAAACTAATTGTAGGATTGCTCAGTAATGCCAGGAGCAGAGTGTGTAGAGGAGTCAGAGGTCTTGGAACACTGACTATCTCTGTGGTAATGTGTATAATCTCCCCAAGAGCAGTGTCAGGGTGCCGGGGCTCAGAGGCTTTGTGTGTTCCTTAAAAGTGTCTCTGGTGATAAGCACTGGGAGACAATGGCAAAACCTTAATTCTGCAGACCTTTGTGAATGTCAGACTGGGATCAAATGGTGCTCTCTGACCCCAACTTGCCCCTGCTCCCAAGCCCCGTGTCTCCCATAGCCTGGCCTGGATGCTGGTACCCTGGGTCTGGTGCTGTGAGCCCCTTGGTGGCCCAGATTCAGCTATCCATTAAAAGATTTCCTGCATCAGCAGTTGGTCACCCCAGTGTCAGCCCCATCCCAGGTGCTTTCATGGACATGGCCAGCACTTGTAAAGCCAGATAGGCTGACACCTGGCTTTGGTAGGGCCCTAAAATGAATGATCTAGTGCTTAAAAAGAGCCCCTGAGACCCGCACTGACTGCCACCTTCACTGTGCGGCTCAGGAAAGCCCAGAAAGAGTAGGCATTTCTCCAGGGACACACTGCAGGCATAGGGACCTGGCCTAGTACCCACCGTCTGTTTACTATATTACTCAGCAGAGAGGCTGAAGGGACTTCAGGGTCAGCTGGACACATGAGAACTTGATGATTTCCCTGAATACTTGAGCACTGAAACTTCATTTTCTCTTACAATGAGAGCTCTCCACTAAAAACCATTCATGAAACTAGATAGAGAGTTAAAGGTGTCTACTGCTTTTCCTGAGGACCCGGAGTCCGTCCTATCACCCACATCCAGCAGCTCACGACTAACAGTTGTAAACCCAGTTCTGGGGATCTAATGCCCTCTTCTGACCTCTGCAAATACTGCAGCTACATGTACATATCTGCACCCCCCATGTATACACATAATTTTAAAAAACCCCAAATCTTTAAAAGAAGCACATCATTGTGAGGCATGGTGGTGCAAACCTTTAATCCCAGGCAGAGGCAGGTGGGTCTCTGTGAGATCAAATCAGCTTGGTCTACATAGTGAGTTCCAGGCCAGCAGGGGCTACAGGAAGACCTTATCTCAAACAACAACAAAACCCCCATCATTCTGTGGCATACACATATGTAAGGGCACACACATGCAAATGTCTACATCTAAGTACACAGTACAGTGCACACACGTGCAAATCCCTATGCAAGTGCACATATATAAGCACACAAACACATGTTCTTATGCAAACACAGTTCCATGAGCAAATACACACACAGGAACATACAAACATACAAAGGCACACACATGCATACAAACACACATACCAAGCATCCATATGCAAATACGTGCTCACAGGCAAACAACACGCAGTGTACCCGTCTCCCAGTTTGGGAGTGGGGTGAGTAAAACTCGGGGTCCTGCTCCGGTTTTGTACTAAGAGGAGGTAATGTTGACAAATTCTTCCATCATTTGGTCTCATTGGTGAAGCGTACCAAAACCCAAGGTGAATTACAAATACAGAGGCTTGCTTCATTCTGCTGCTCAGAGCCCAAGTGCCTCCAGCCCAGGGCTCGGCCAGAGACCACACCTGGACGGGCTACCAGTCAGTCACTCTCCTTTGGAAGGATGCCGGCTCTCCATCGTCCTGAGGGGTGTTGCTCAGCAACACTTCCTACCAAGCTTCCGGACCGTGAGCACTCACACACCCACTGACCTGCACCTACTTACTAAGAAGCCGTGTCTGCAACTGATGGGTTTTGCGGTTGCCTGTGGCTGGGTGTCTGTGGTGACTTGAGAGACCCTGGCAGTGCGTGCGGGGTGGAGCACACCCGGGGCTCCTGCTGACACCATCCTTTTTGCTGTGACACAGCTGTGGCTGAGCTGATGCTCCCTCCCTCCCTGGGTCAGCAGAGTGGGAATGCAATGCCCTCATGGCTCAGCGGTGGCCGGCAACATCCATTCCTCTGGCCCTGATGTCTCCTTGAGCTGAACAGATGTCTCAAGCATTCCCAAGTGGGATGAAGCCAAAGGGGGAGAGAGACCTCATGATTGTAAGGTTGGGGACCACTTTCCTATTCATCCTTGAGTGCACCTGTCCTTCCCAATAAGCCCAGGACCTACTGACCCACTGGGCCCCCAGAAGCCTTGGTCTCTCCCTCATCACAGTGCCTTCCTCCCACAAACTGGCCTGAGCTGCAAGTTCTGTCAGCTACCACCCCCCACCCCAGCCTCTAATGCTCCTGATTTCTGCCTCACATCTTGAGACTCACCTGTGCGATCCCCTCTTCTGTTGCTGGAGGCTTGGACCCCCACACTTCCTGGTCCCTTTCTTGATCTCTCAGCCTAAAAACAAGCCAGCTCTCATAAAACCACCTGTTTGTCTGCGGATGCTGTTGTCTGTGCAGTGTTTTCATGATGAAAGTCCTGGGCTCCCAGGCTTGACCTCACACCTCAGAGCATCTATGCTATCACACCCAGGCTGTTCATTTGCTTTCTGTTGCTGCAATAAACATCATGAATAAAACCAACCTAGGGGGAAGGGTTTTGTTTGGATTACAGGGTACAATCCATCATTGAAGGAAACCCAGGCACTACCTGAAGGCAGGAGCTGAAGCAGACCCCATGGGGGAACACAGCTTATGACTTCTTCTGGCTTTCCCACACATACCTTTCTTTGATAACCTAGGCCCATCTGCCTAGGAATGGCACCACCCACAGTAGGCTGAGTCCTACATCAGTTAGCAACCACAAAAATGCCCCACAGACAGGCCTGCGGGCCAAAGTGTTGGAGGGAACTCCTCAATCACGGTTCCCTCTTTCTTGGTATGTCACGTTAACACCGAAGATTAACCATCACACAGGCAGACGGTGGGTCCCAAATGCTGTGCTTTGGATGAGGTTTCAGGACTGAGGTGCCTACTTGCCCCTGAACAACCCAAACTTATTCTGGTCACTTGATCAGCTCCAAGCACCAGTTCCAGCTGGTCCCCGAGGCTTAGGTGGACAGCTGTAGGGCCCTCAGCCTCGCCCCCGAACTCCAAGCCTTTGATACTCTTCTGTGTCTTGCACTTAGCTCTTGAGCACATCACCTGCAGGTTCCCAGCCCTGCCTCTGTGGCCAGGGTTGTGGTCTTGATGTCTGTCCCAAACTGGCCAAGGGGTCTACAGCACCTCTTGTGGCACCTGCCCACCTCTCAGCCCCTCTCCCTTGTGAGAGCCTCCCACGTGGTCCCACCTCTCTGCTGCTCTTTTCATGTGGCCACAGTGGACAGAGGCGAGTGTGATCTAGAGCTGCCTTCTGCTGGCTGTTGTGCCTGATGGGATAACTGCAACCATTCTCCTGGCCTTTGAGGTTCCAGGAGACAGCCATGCTTCTCTCCATGGGGCAGGGAGGGTGGATGGAAACCCAAGGAGGGGGTGTCTGTGTAGAACTCGAGACTAGAGGCAGAACTCTCTCCCTTCCAGGACCCCACCCCCCATCTTTTCTCTGAAGACCTTCAACTGATGAGACATGGCCCACCACACTGTGAGCACCTCTTGCCTTACTCAGAGTCTACTGACTTAAATGCCAATCATATAAAATTCTACAGTCATAGTGACATCCAGACTGGTGTTTAAGTGAATGTGTGCTGTGAATTAGCCCAGGGGACACTGGGAATTAACCATAACATAAGCACAGTTTTCAGAGGTCAAGGGATGGCAGAATCTCTCTCTCTCTCTCTCTCTCTCTCTCTCTCTCTCTCTCATTCACTCTCGCTCTCATTCTCGCTCTCTGTCTTCTCGCTAGGGTCTCATAGAGCCCAGTCTGGCTTCAAACTTACTATGTGGCTGAAGATGTCCTTGAACTTCTGATCCTCCTTCTAAGTGCTGGGATTTCAGGAGTGCCACTACACCCCGTTTATGAAGTGCTGGGGATTGAACCCAAGGGCTCGTGCATGCTAGGCAAGCACTCTACTACCTGACCCACATCACCAGCCTGAAATCTGCTTTCCTGAGACCCTGGAATCTTATTTATCACAAGTTTGCTTTCAGGGTGTGTGATGAGGGACAAGCCTGAAATAGCCATTTAACAGGGGCAAGAACACAGCAGACAGAGACCTCACAGGCCTGGCCCCTCTCTGGGTCTCAGCTTCCCTTCTTGGATAGGAGCATCTTGGCACTGTTTTCTTTTGCCTCTTGAGGTCAAGGCCAGGGAGCTGGTGAAATGAGGACCAAGGGCTTAAATCTTACAACTGAAGCTGGGACCCCCTCCTTACAAGCTTCTCTCCAATTTGATTTCCAGTGTGCATTGTGTATAATGTGATATCCCCAGGATGGGTGAGGTAGTGCTTTGCCCATGAGGACAGAGGCAGTTTCTGGTGGCTAAGAAGTCAAGGTGGTTGTATGTGAATGCATCTCCATCTGCCTGTGTGGCTCCCTCGAAGGCAGGCTTGGGGCTGGAGTTAGGGCAATGGGCATCTGGGACCTGAGCGGGACCCCCTGGTGAGCCATGGAAAGAGGTAATAGAGGAGACTTTGGCCCTTATGCTGCTGAGGGATGACAGAGGAAAGAGAGAGGTACCCTCAGGACTCATGGCTGAGGCAGAGGACAAGGTCACCTTGGGTAAAGCACTTGCGGGCACTTGAACACCAGCACGTAGGGCTGGGCACCTGCTCCACCCTCTGGGCCCTGGAACCTCGGTCTCCGGGAGCTTTGTCCTGCCTGGCCTGGCCTTCCCTGTCCTGGGTGGGCTGGTGCTGGTCCCTGCAGTTCCCATGGCCCAGACTGGCACAGTGGAATCCCTCCTGTTCCTGCTTCTCAGCTGGAAACACTGACACTGTCTGGACCCTGAATTTCTTCTGGCAGCTCAACTTAATTTCATTTTATTTCGATCATGATAGATTTTAGTGTAAGATAACAGCGAACCTTTGCCAACCTCAGGCAGTTTAATAACCAGAACCTTTGATTAAAAATTTTAATGGTCTAGAGTGATGGAATCACTCGGGACAGGGAAAAATGAAGGCTGGCCCTCACGCTGATGTACATGATTCTGCCTGGGATGGGAAATCTATTTTCTTAATTTTTTGCCCCCAAAGGACCAACAACCTCAGAAAACCTCTCAAAAACAAGGTTTCCTCACAAAATTAACTTCAATGCCCCTGTTGTAGTGTGACGGTCTCTCTCAGCTCCAATCACAGCCTCATCTGGGTTCTCTGAGGATAGGTAAGTGGGAGTCTGAGCCTTGCCTGGGCCTCTGCGGGCTACTGCCTGAACGTTGCGCAGTCTGTGCAGTTCCGTAAAAAATCACCTCAGACTGGGCACTTCAAGCTAGTTAAATGTGTTCTGGTTTGTGTGTCTCTGAGAATCCCTGGGGGTGTGGGGCAGGTGACCTGGGGCTGGGCTCTCTCAGAGGACCCTCGGGAGAACCATTGCCTCTTTGGACTTCTGGTGACTGCCTGGGTGACACTCTGGGCTCAGCTGTCTCTTCCTGTGCCCCATGGAAAGAACTTTGTCCCTGGGACAGAGCCACCTGGACCAGCCAGGACAATCTCTTCTCAAGATCCTGAGCTCAATCACACGGCGGGATGAGGTCACACCTTCCACATCAGACAATCCTGAGCATGGGGGTCAGAGATTAGGATGTGACAAGGCCTTTGAGAGGTTCTCATTCTACCCATTGAAGTCCTTGGGAGGGGAGTTAAGCCAGGACTAGGACTCCAGGCTTCTCCTCTGGAGCTGCGGGGGCTGCCCAACTTGGTCAGTACGGCAAGTAGTGGTGCTAAGAACCGTAGGAGGCCACACAGTCTTGTCCATAGGGAGATGAAAAGCTGAGGCCCCTGTAGGTCGCTATAGCATGCACATGTGGGCTCCCGCAGGGCCCAGCCCTGGCTTGGGGGAATGGACATAGTTAAGCTGAGTTTCCAGAAAATCCTCTCAACTCTCACAAATGGATTCAGGACCTGGTGACCTGAAATCATCCTTGGCTCTTGTTGGGAAAATCATTTTTCTGTGAGACACCAGAGCCACTTACCATGTTTTATTCTGTTGCTCTGTGAGGCAGGCTGGGGCAGGGGAGGATGGGGAAGAAAGGAGCTCAATCAGACTCAAGCTTGGCCCTGGGAACAGCTTCCACAAAGTCTATTTCCCAATTGTGTGGTGCCCGCCCCCCTCCCCCAGTACTCAGCTGAGGGCGGAAGGGACAAGTGTACTGAATGACATCAAGAGGCAGTGTGGGAACTCAGCTGAGGCTTTGTTCTGTTTTTGGCTCCTCCCTCTCAAGTTCCCACTGGCTCCTCCCTCTCAAGTTCTCAGGGGCTCCTTGAAGGGCTTAGGGTGGTGTGCTCTCCTCTTACGACTTACCCTGGGCTTTCCCGAGGATGTGGTGACCTTGGCTTGAGGACATTTGTGTCTGTGGAGGTGAAGGTGGCTGGACCGAGGTCCAGATCTCACACTGTCTCTGTAGGGTCATTTGCCCTGTGCCCACTTGAGGACAGGGCCTGTGTGGCAGAGAGCTGGCCCGAGGCTGAGTGCAGTCAGCGGTTGCTGTGGCTGTGGTTTGGTTTCTGCTGAGATCTCTCCTGCCCCAGCAGTTTGTTCTTACAGAGCCCTCCCCCCATGCCTGGACTGATGCCAACCCATCAAGCAGCAACCTGCATCCGCTACAACAGGGACAAAGGCTGGTTTTGGGCTCCAAGACTAAAGTTTGTCCCTCCTATAGCAGCCCCAGAAGGTGGACCTGACTTGTGTGAAAGGCTGCACCGTGCAGCCTGTACCCTGCCAGCCGGGCACACTAAAGAGACCGTGAGTGTCAAATCCCAGGAGGCAGTTGGGGCCTCAGAACGTGTTCAGCTGGACAAGCCAGGGGTCCCTACAGATGTCTGAAGTCAATGAGGAGACGAGGAAAGAGCGTTCTTCCAAAAGCTGGGGTTGGATTTTACTTACAGAAGAGAAAACATTTTTGTTGTTTGAGTTAGGGTCTCATACAGTTGAGAATGATCTTGAACTTTTGACCCTTCTGTCTCCTTTTTTTTTTCTTTTTGAGACAGGATCTCCCTGTCCCAGGTGGCCTGGAACTTGCTATGTAGACCAAGCTGGCCTCAATCACACAGAGATCTGTCTGCCTCTGTTTTGATCAAGGGTGTGCATCACCACCCTGGCTCTCTCTCCCCATTTTTGAGTGTTGGGATTACACGCATGGGTGATCACGTCCAGTTTATGCAATGCTGGGGTTAAAACCCAGGGCTTCATACATGCCAGGCAAGCACTCTGTCAACTGATCTACATCCAGCCATTGAGATGGCTCAGCAGGTAAAGGCATCTGCCACTAGCTGAGGACTATGAGTTCATCCCTAGAACCCACAAAGTAGGAAAGAACAGACTCCTGCACATTGTCCTCTGACCTCCAAACACCACGCTGTGGCCCATACATCCCCAATAAGTAAATAAAATATAATTAAAAACAAGTTGAGAAACTGCAAAATTGGCTTCCCTTTGGCATACAGACGTGTGAATGTTGACACATGCACAGTCCACACCCTATCTTGCAAACAGAACACCTCACCCACATGTGAGCACAGTTCCTTTGCAGTAACCTCCTCTCAGTCCCTGGTGACCCCTGACCTGTTCTCCACCCTGGCCCCTATCGAACATCAGACACAGGGAATCGGACTAGATGTTTTTCCAGTCCTGGTGTGAGTGACCGGTTATTGGTCCTCTGACTTCTGGTCTGCATGATGGATGGGGTCAGGGTTGGTGGTGGGCACAGTCCTCATCGGGATCACGGCATTTGCTGAGGCTCGGCTGGGATGGTGGCGGGACCTTCCGGAGCAGGTAGGTGCTTTATGCTGTTCATATTGCTGTGACAAAGAGGTGGGTGACTTAGAAACAGCAGACACTTAGTTCTCACAGTTCTGGAGGCTGGAAGTTCAAGGTCAAGGCGTTGGCAGGAACAAAGTCTGGTGGAACCTTCCAAGCACCTTCATTTGGTAGAGGTGGTGACCAGTTCCCTTAGAGCTCTTTTGTAAGGGGACCGTTCATCCATGAAGGTGTAGTCCTCACAACCTAGTCATTTCCCAGAGGCCCCCCTTTCACTACTGGGGAGCAGGCTGGAGCGACAACAGCATCAAGGATAGAGTGGAGGGTTTGAGGAGGCTGCAGGCTCTCAGACTTTTGGGGATCATTCACACAGAGCCTTGTACTGCTCAGGGAAGTAGAGACTCTGGCAGATCATGGAAGGCTGTAGAATGTCACTCATCTCAGAGAACCTCTTATATTCTAGGCTCTGAAAGTGGCTGGTTTTTATATCTTGCCTAGCAGAGTGGAAAAATAAGCTGGACAGTGGGCAATGGGACCCGTCTCTCCAAGGAAATCCCTACAGGAGCGGCTGGAGTGGGAGGCAGGCTTCGGAAGGCTCAGGAAGAAGTCTTTATTTAGGCACAGGAATTTTGGGTGGGTGGGATCAAGGAAGAGGGAAAGGAATCGGGTTAGGAAGGAGCAGGGGTCAGCTGTAGGGCTCTGGCTTACCTGTGCTCTGCAGTGTGGGGCCTGTGCTGGCTACTCATCTGCCCAGATGTCAACAAAGTTTCTCCTCCCCTAGGTCTTCTCCGTGTACTTCCCATGGGGAAATGGGAAAAGGTCACTCTTTCCCTGGTGTCTTGAAGATAAAGATTCCACCAAGCAGCTGGGTGCGGTGGCTCACGCCTTTAATCCCAGGATTTAGGAGGCAGAGGCAGGTAGAGCTCTGTGAGTTTGAGTTTAAGGCCAGTCTGGTCTGCATATCAAGATCCAGGCCAGCTGGAGCTGCACAGTAAGACCATGTCTCAAAAAAAAAAAAAAAAAAAAAAAAAAAAAAAAAAAAAAAGAGAGAGATTCCCCTGTGTTCCTAAGGCCACTGGAAGGTTGCACATGTGAACTTGTGGCAATGGTGGCATCTAGCATAAGACCCATGCCAACTCAATTGAACAAGGGCTCAAAGGGGAGAGAAATAGGTGGCAGGCTGGCAGAACTATTGGAGACTGATTGCTGCTGGGTGAGAGTATGACTTACGTGGGATCTCTGGAAGGACAAACTTAAACTGAAGGGCATTAGGGTACTGAAAAACAAAAGTCAGGCGCCATGAAGTCTCTCAGGCAGGTCACGTACCGGTCAAGAATTCTAACTTACTGATAAACAAGTTTTATGGTTGAGACATCTGGACTTACTGATAAACAAGTTTTATGGTTGAGACATCTGGACTTACTGATAAACAAGTTTTATGGTTGAGACATCTGGACTTACTGATAAACAAGTTTTATGGTTGAGACATCTGGACTTACTGATAAACAAGTTTTATGGTTGAGACATCTGGACTTACTGATAAACAAGTTTTATGGTTGAGACATCTGGACTTACTGATAAACAAGTTTTATGGTTGAGACATCTGGACTTACTGATAAACAAGTTTTATGGTTGAGACATCTGGACTTACTGATAAACAAGTTTTATGGTTGAGACATCTGGACTTACTGATAAACAAGTTTCATGGTTGAAACATCTGGTCGTCCCCCGGGTTCGATACCGGGAAATCAGGAAACCACGTCTGTGTCCAGAGGTCACCACCCATTTAGCCACCCTACTTCCTCATACCTTGTACCCGCTTTCCCCATAGCATTTTGTAATAGTTTGAATTAGCCAATAACCGCGCTTCTGCTTCTGTATCCTGCTTCTGCTCTATAAAAGTTCCAAAAACCCGGCCTGAGGCGTGCAAGTTCTCCAAGGAGACTTTGTGCCCACAGGTACCTGTGTGCTAAATAAACCTCTTGCTGTTGCAACCCGAAGGCTGACTTGTCCTCAGTGGTTTCACTCTTACAATAAAACCAGAAGAAACAGAAAATCAGGGAGAACCAATTCTTTGTCAGTGTGAGGGCTTATTTTTCTTCAACAATTATACTAGTCTTTGAAATTACACTAATTCTGTCAGTACAACTCTGAATGACATAAGAATATATCAATATATACATCTTTTATAAGAGTATGTCAATATAATAAAATGTAGGTTTCATTGTGATA
>NW_008334550.1:987559-989763 GCF_000622305.1 Nannospalax galili | reverse complement strand
TTTTACCCCCTGATGAGAGTGCTCCTGCTGATCTGCTGAGTGAGAACCCCCCTCCCTACCTCCCCCCCCCACAGGCCGCTGCGGCTGTTCCAGACGAAGCCCAAGCAGAAGGACCGGAGGTCGCTCCCTCCCCCATCGCGGGGCGACTCAGAGACAGAAGAGGACAGGGAGATTCCTCACACATCCTGCCCCTCCGACTCGCAGGAGGGGAAGGAAACCAGTTTCAGTATTGGCCCTTCTCCGCTTCAGACCTGTATAACTGGAAAACTCATAACCCGTCCTTTTCCCAAGACCCGCAGGCCCTAACGGCCCTGATAGAATCTATCCTCCTTACCCACCAACCCATGTGGGACGATTGCCAACAGCTCCTGCAAGTCCTCCTAACTACGGAGGAAAAGCAGAGAGTCATTCTAGAAGCCCGAAAGCATGTCCCGGGGGCAGACGGGAGACCAACCCAATTGCCAAACGAGATCGAGGCTGCCTTTCCCCTCACCAGACCTGCTTGGGATTTCAACACGGCTGAAGGTAGGGAACACCTACGTCTTTATCGCCAGGTGCTTGTAGCGGGCCTCCAAGGGGCAGGAAGACGCCCCACCAATTTGGCCAAGGTAAGATCAGTAATGCAGGGAACCGACGAGCCGCCCACTGTGTTTCTAGAAAGACTTAAAGAGGCATATCGGAGGTACACTCCCTTTGACCCAGATAGCCCCAATCAGGAAGTAAGTGTTTCTATGTCTTTCATATGGCAATCAGCTCCTGATATTAGGAGTAAGCTCCAGAGAATGGAAAATCTGCAGGGGCAAGGTCTTAGAGACCTCTTAAGGGAGGCAGAGAGAATTTTTAACAGAAGAGAAAGACCAGAAGAAAAAGAAGAAAGGCAGAAAAGGGAGGCAGAAGATAGAGAGGCAATGAGAGATCGAAAGCGAAATAAGGAATTAAGCAGAATCTCGGCCACAGTAGTAAGAAAGGAAGATGAGAGCAGAGTAGAGAGAAAGGGAGATCGAGGGCGTGTCCGACTAGAGAAAGACCAGTGTGCCTACTGCAAGGAAAAAGGACACTGGGTAAAGGACTGTACCAAGAGAAAGAGAAAACAGGGAAGAAAAAGCTGAAATCCTTAACCTTGATTAGGGAAGTTGGGGCCAGGAACCCCCACATGAGCCCAGGGTAACTCTTCATGTGGGGGGACAGCCAGTCACCTTCATGGTAGATACTGGGGCGCAACATTCCGTCCTTACCCAGACGACTGGCCCGCTTAGTAAGAAAACAATATGGGTAGAAGGAGCCACTGGAGCCAAACGATACCGCTGGACTACAAGCCGGGAGGTTCAGCTTGCTTCAGGGAAGGTGACTCATACCTTCCTGCATGTACCAGACTGTCCCTACCCCCTGCTAGGACGGGACCTACTAACCAAGCTTGGAGCACACATCTACTTTGAAAACAAGGGAGCCAAGGTTACTGATTCCAAAGGGACACCCATACAAGTGCTTACTCTTAAATTAGAAGATGAATATAGACTACATCATGGTCCCCATCCTGTCCAGACAGACATAGATCAGTGGCTGTCCAAGTACCCTGACGCTTGGGCAGAGACGGGAGGAATGGGGCTGGCCATACACCAGCCACCCCTAATTATTGAACTAAAAGCCACCGCGACCCCGGTGGCTGTCAAGCAATATCCTATGACAGCCGAAGCCCGCCAAGGAATTAGGCCACACATTAAAAGACTGCTGGAACAAGGGATATTAATCCCATGCCGGTCAGCCTGGAACACCCCTCTGTTGCCTGTTAAGAAACCTGGGAGCGGGGATTACAGACCAGTGCAGGACCTGAGAGAAATCAACAAGCGGGTAGAACATATCCCCCCTACAGTCCCAATCCCTTATAACTTGTTGAGCACCCTGTCTCCCAGCCATACCTGGTACTCTGTATTGGACCTAAAAGATGCCTTCTTCTGCCTAAAGCTGCACCACCAGAGTCAGCCCCTGTTCACCTTCGAATGGAAGGACTCCGATCTGGGAATTTCCGGTCAGCTTACTTGGACACGGCTGCCACAGGGGTTCAAGAACAGCCCCACCCTCTTTGATGAGGCCCTGCACCAAGATCTGACTGCTTTCAGGACCCTCCACCCCCACCTGATTCTGTTGCAGTATGTAGATGACATTTTGCTGGCGGCAGAGACACGGGAAGAGTGCCTAACAGGTAC
>NW_008334550.1:986240-986998 GCF_000622305.1 Nannospalax galili | reverse complement strand
GATACAGACCGCATCCAGTTCGGAGCCCCCGTCACCCTCAATCCTGCAACACTGCTACCTGTGGCGGAGGGACCTGACTCCCAAACCGACCATGATTGCCTTCAGGTCCTGGCTGAAGTCTTCGGCACCCGACCAGACCTCAGCGATCAACCACTAGAGGGAGCAGATTATACTTGGTACACGGATGGGAGCAGTTTCCTTGCAGAGGGTAAGCGCAGGGCAGGGGCAGCGGTCACCTTGGACAACAAAGTAATATGGGCAGAACCCTTACCAGAGGGGACATCCGCACAAAAAGCTGAGCTGGTGGCCCTGACACAGGCCCTGCGATTGGCGGAAGGCAAGAAGCTAAACGTGTACACTGACAGCCGTTACGCCTTTGCCACTGCACACATCCACGGAGAGATTTATAAAAGAAGAGGACTTCTTACTTCAGGAGGAAAAGAAATAAAAAACAAAGCTGAGATCATAGTGCTTCTAGAGGCCTTATTTCTGCCAAAAGAACTCAGTATCATACACTGTCCAGGCCACCAAAAAGGGAACCACCCCGAGGCAAGGGGAAATCGCCTAGCTGACCAGACGGCCAGAGACATTACCTCCAAGAGCCAAATACTAACCACGCAAATTGACGCTGAACGCAAAAGAAAGGAGGCCATCAGAGACTACACTCCAGAGGACAGAAAATTACTTGAAAAAATTGGGGCTTTCAACAACCCAGAAACAGGATACTGGGAGTACCAAGGGAAAACCGTCCTGCCTCA
>NW_008334550.1:978819-984026 GCF_000622305.1 Nannospalax galili | reverse complement strand
GACATCTGGCTTACTGATAAGTAAGTTTCATGGCCGAGACATCTCCAACTCACTGATAAATAAGTTTTATGGTTGAGACATCTGGCTTAGTGATAAGTAAGCTCCCCGCTCTCCCTGTAGCATTTTGTAATAGTTTAAACTAACCAATAACCACGTTTCTGCTTCTGTATCTCGCTTCTGCTCTATAAAAGTTCCACAAACCTGACCTGAGGCGCGCAAGTCCTCCGAGGAGACTCTGTGCCCACAGGTACCTGTGTACTAATAAACCTCTTGCTGTTGCAACCCGAAGGCTGACTTGTCCTCAGTGGTTTTACTCTTACAGTACAAATGCCTGAATGGATAGGACTTAACATATATGGAGGAATACATGAGGTCTGGCGGAGGATGGGGAGGCATGAATGGGGGGGTCTAAATTTCATTAAGAACTGTTGTGTAAAACTACAAAAACTCAATAAAAAATACATCTCTATAAAGAGACCCCTTATCAATAAGGCAAGTTAGAGATCAGGGGCTGCAGAGCTATGAAGAGGGGTCCAGGCCTCTTTTGTGAGTTCAAAGACCCACATGATGTGACCTCTTGGGAAGGCAGAACTTTCTTCTCATCAGAATGACTAGGTTTCAAGGATTTTGCCCACAAGAGTAGGACTGTAGTGGCACCTTGTGACACCAGCATTCAGGCTTGGCAGAAGGCAGTGACTCCACTCTGCAGGAGCTGAGGTCACCTCAGGAGCCCTTTCTCCTCCTGCTGTGTAAATCCCCACCCTGCCAGGGGCCACACTGCTCATCCCCAGGGACTTCTAAGCAGCCCTTCAGGGCCCTCCTGCTCCCACCCAGGGCACTGCAGAGTCAGTTCTTCACAACACTGGCTTACTCTGTTTTTTGGGGGGTCTGAGAGCTGCTGGCTGAGGCTGAGCTGGACATTTAGGATCACACCCAGTCTCTGATGGAGCCCCATTTGTCTTCAGCTGGGAGCCTGGTGGTAGGTGGGAGAGCAAAGGATTGGAGAACACAGCTTTTGGGATGGGTGTGTTTCCTGAACCAGGATCAGAGACCAGGAAGGCAGTTGGGGAGGGTGACAGAGATGGAGGGGGGGAAGGGAGGAGGAGGACTGGGAGGAGAAGAAAGAGGGGAGGAGGAGAAAGAGGCAGTGGAGGGGAACAGGAGCCAGAGCGCTGTGTATAGAGGGAGACAGGTTATAGCTCTGTTAAGCCCAACAGTAATCTCAGAGTCAATTGTGTCTGGCTTTGAAATGGATCACGTGTTGAATTTGCAGGGGCCCTGCCCCCTCATTATGATTAAGCTGATGCAAGTTCAGCTTGTTCTTCCAGAGAGAGCCCCAGGTGATACTGAGCCCAGGGAAGGCAGGAAGGAGCCAGCCTTCCTGAGGCTGCAAGCTCTGAGGGAGTCACTGGTGGGTGTTCTGAGCTCCTGGGCAGCCTGCCCTGGGACTAGCAGGTCCCTCTGCCTCAGGTGGATGGGTCCAGCATAGCTCTCCTCTGTCCCTTTATGTGAAATAGATGCTCTATGCACTCAGTTCGGAACCTTCATTCCCAGCTCGGAAAAGCACGTGCTTTCTTCTGGGGCTCAGGCATCCAAAGCAGGAAACCGCATTTTGCTAACTGAAAATGAACCAATGCCCCCATGCGTCCCTCTCCCACCTGGAAAACTCTCGTTGAAGAGACAGACAGCTCAGTGTAGGGCACCTATGCGTGGCCAGGGATGGCTTCCTCCCTGCCAGTGGCACCAGGTCCCGGGAGAGAAGCAAAGGACAGGAAAGGGACACAAGAAACTCAGAGCTGCTGTTGCTGGCTGGGAGGAGAAAGAATCTCTTGTCGATAACACTTGGGGAGGCCACTGTTGCTCAGGGACCTCAGGCTCCCAGGTCAGCCATCAGTCCCTGGAGGTGATGCCCTTGCTTTTCGTAGCTTACATGATGTGGCTGCCAGAGGGAGGACTAAGAACCCCTCTCCGGAAGGTGCCATGGGTTTGCTCAGGCCGAGGAGAGGGTACCATCCTGTGCTTGCCCCACCCAGGACAGCCGAAGGGGTTTGCAGGGCGCTGTGTAGCAGTCCCTGAGCTGCAGCCTGGACCAGGGAACATGGGAACCCTGAGGCTGCAGGAACTGAGGTCAAATGGGAGGTGTGAACAGTAATAACTCTGGTATCTCCATGAACCAAGTGAGACTTCCTGGCTACTCTTTCCTGTCTGTCTGGGCTTCATTGTCCCCTTGGTGATGAGCCTGGACTTTGTTCAGACAGAGGCTCCAAAGGGATTCTTCTGTTTCATGACTTTCATTGTGGTTGGCAGCGAGTGCCCTGTGTGACGGCTCTCTCAGCACCTCTGGCCTCCAGCTGTGCAGCTTGAAGTATAACTGCCCGCCCTGGCCTGGGTGTTGGCCTAGGAGTTAGAGCTGTGTCACCAGCAGAACCCAAACATTACCCCCAGAATCACCCAAGCCAATTCCACGGAGTCAGGTAAGCACAGGAAAGCTTGAGACCCACACACACCTCTTTTTCCAAACAAGCACTTAGCGTCCTGGGACCCACCCCTTCACCAAGCTGCATACCCCTCTTCAAAGACTGTGGTCACTCTGACCTATCAACCTTTAGTAACCCAAATTTTGTGATTAGTTTTCATTCAAACATGTTGGGAACATATCCAGAAACTAGGGCCAGTGGGCTAATCCAGCTTGGACTGGTTTTGCATGCATGTTCAGTAAGGCAATCTGTGTCATCAAAATGAACGTTTAGGAAACCCCCCCTATTTTACCATTTTATGCCTATACATGATTGGGCATGTATATACTTAGACACATCATAAAAAATAAATTCAAAGTAAACAACGACTTACATAATTCAAGCCTGTCAACCAAAATACAGAACGACTTACACTACATCCCAAGTCCTCTTCTCCTGGACCCACAAAAGGAAGTCCTGGTCAGTAACCACTCCAGTCGACATAGACCACACTGTCCCTTGTTCACAGACACAATGTCATTTTATATCTGCACCGTGCATTTTATATTGCAGTCACCCTGAACCACATTGCCCAGCGTGTTCCTATGTCAGGGAACTTGGCTTCTGATCAGTGAGCACCAGATAACTCCATGAAAGAACTTGGGAGAAGCTCTGGGGAAACTGGCAAGGGCAGGTGCCAGACTGCCATCTCTCATGTGTGGGGATGCGATGGGGACCTCAGGGAACAGAGGTGACAGGCAGAGAGAGTGTGGGTCCTGGTGGGGCTACAGAGGTCTCGGCTTAGCTGTGACTACCTGGACTCCCTGGAGGATGGAGGGAGAGCCCCAGGGGGTCAGACCTCAGGAAGGACAGCATCTTTTCACAATACTGGGATCATGGACTGGTGAGGCTCAGAGATAGGATGCTTGCCTAGCACACGAGGCCCTGGGGTCTACCCCAGCACACACCTTCCCCCAAATTCCTGGGGTACTATGTAACCCAAATGGTGCCAACCATTTGCTGGAATAACAGATTCTGGAAGTGCCATGGTTCGTTCAGAAGGTCACCTCGTGAGAACACCTTCCTGATGCTAGAGGTGACAGTCCGTCCCTCCCTCTGCTGCCTGTCTGTCACGACTCCTAACTCCTCTTAGAGGACCCTGCCCGAGGATGACTGTCTAGTGTCTACTCTTACCTGTGGCCTGTGGAACCACCTTTCCCAGCACCCTGGGGAATAGCTCTGTGTGAATCTGCTTCTATGTTTGCAACACCCTGGTGAGTGAGAAACGTCACCCTGTCTCCACATGCGTGTATGTTACGGAGAGGGGACCACGGGGAAAGACTACCCACATTCAGAGAGTTCAGAATCAGCCAAATTAAGCTTTTACAATTTTATTTGGATTTTAAAGAAAGATCTTCAGGGCAGGCGAGCTAGTAATCTCCACAGTTGCCTTGAGGAGGAGAATGGAGGGAGAAGACATGGGGGTCAGACATGTGCCTCGCTGGCAGTCACATGACGTGTGCCTGGCTGGAAGTCACATGACGTGGGCCTGGCTGGCAGTCACATGTCTGGGAGAAGGAAGATTTAGAGAAAGTAAAGTAGTACAAGACGATAGGGGCAGCCCCAAGCCTTTAAGAAAGCATGTTTAGTAGGAAAGGCGTGAAGAGGAAAAAGGAAATTAAGCCTTTCAGGAAGGCAGACAGACTTACAGACTACATGACTGTGGCTCCTCGGAAGTTCTGCGCCGGTATGCGGGATTCCAGGCAGGAAAACCTCGCTGTCTCATTAATGCACTAGGTATTCCGCCCATCTACTTAGCATGACCCACCTTCCTAGGGGTGAGCCTGTGACCAGATGATTCATCAGTTAAACTTGCACAAAATGGAGGCGCTCAGGGTGTTACATGTGAGCCACTTCTGGTGGGAGCCTGACCCTTCTGTGTGTCTAAGTTTGACAAGTGTTCCTTTTCTGAGCCGAAGGGGTGGTTATGGGTGGTCATGGGCAGCAGCGGGGGCAGTAGGGTGACCGTGAGGCACAGGAGAGGCTGTGGACCACTGTGGGCAACTGTAGTGTCCCCGAAAGGCTGACACACCAGCGGGCCAGATGTCGGTCAGCTTTTCTAGGTGACTCCCTTGGTGACTACAGGAGAAAGAGTCACAGTCCCCTAAGTCAGAGCTGGACAGCCCAGCAGCTGCTTCCGCCTCTGCACTACCTCTGGTTGTGTTGAAACTGGATCCCTAGGAGATGGTGTTGGAGATGGTACCTTGGGAGGTGGTGAGGACGGAACATGGAGCCTCCAGAGCAGAGGCACCAGAATCTGGGCCTGGCCCTGATAGCCTGGGAGGAAGCACTGAGAGAGAGACACTGAGGGACCGAGAGGCAGTAGGTCTTCTCTAGATTCGGCTCTACTGCCCTCCTGTAAGACCCTGGGCTCCTCCATTTTGTGTAAGTTTAACTGGTCAATCATCTGGTCATAGGACCACCCTGAGGAAGGTGGGTTATGCTAAATAGATGGGTGGAATACTTAGTGCATTAATGAGATAGCGAGTTTTTCCTGCCTGGAATCCTGCCTATGATCGCAGAACTTGTGGACTGGCTACAGCCTGTATTCCATGAGTTTGTCCAATTTCTCCTTTTCTTTTTTTAAAAAGTATTTTATTTAGGGCTGGAGAGATGGCTCAGCAGTTAAGAGCAGCTCTGGAAGTCAGAAGTCTGAGATCGGAGTGTTATCAGACTACCCAAATAATAAAT
>NW_008334550.1:957530-978764 GCF_000622305.1 Nannospalax galili | reverse complement strand
TTTTATGAGTATGAGTGTATTGTCTGTGTGTATGTGAGTGCACCTGTGTCGTGCAATGTCGTGGAGGTCAGAAGAGAGCTTCGGATTCCCCTGGAACTGGAGTTAAGGATGGTTCGTAGCCGCCATGTGGGTGCTGAGAATCGAACCCAGGTCCTCTGAAAGAGCAGTCAGTGCTCTTAACCGCTGAGCCATCTCTCCAGCCTTTATATCTCCTTTTCTTTATGGCTCCCCTTTCTAAACATGCTTCCCTTGGAGCCCTGGGCTGCCCCAGCATCTTGTATTTCTTCACTTTTTCTCTAAAGCTTCCTTTTCCCAGCCATGTGGCTGCTGGTCAGCCACGTGTCCGACCTCTCATGCATGCTCTAGACCTGCACGGCTTCATGGCTTTCTTTCCTTCTTCCCACCATTCACCTTCTCAGGGAAGCTGCCAAGATTACCGGCTCACCTGCCCTGAGGGTTTCTTTTTCTTTAGAATTTTAATAAAATTGTAAAAGTTTAATTTGGCAGGTTCAGAACTTTTTGAGTCTGGGTAGCCTGATAGCACTCCGATCTCAGACTTCTGACTTCCAGAGCTGTGGGCATGAGGCTCTGTTGTCCGTCACCCACTGGGCTGTGGTACCACTGCAGTAGCCCAGGAGGGGCTGAGACAGCAGGTGAGATGGGTCATTTTGCCCTAACACCAGCACCCACCTGTGGAGAGGGAAGACTGTCAGGTCCCTGACAAGTGGGCTGCCTTCCTTCCCTTCACTGGACCCACAGGCCTGAGAGCCCTTTAGGAGGCAGACCTGTCCCCAGGAAAGCCGAGGGCATGCTACACCCTGCTGTGTGTGTTCTCAGAGCGCTTCAGGGTGGTAATTTGCATATGTAAATTAGTCAGGACCATGCCAAATGATCTCAGTGCTTCCTTTGCATGTCACAGGTCCTTGTGCAGGGACAGCAGTGATTATCTGGGAGTTAATGCTGTTAATAACAGGCTGTAAGATCTGAGACAGTGGAGACCAAGGTGACATGCCATCTTGACAAGTCCACAGGCCTCTGCCACTCCTTGCTTTGGATGAGAAGGAACTGAGGCTGGGAGAGGTTAGGGAAGATCTGTCCAGGTCTCAGAGCTCTGGCTGAGGTCCAGCTAGCACCCCGGTCCAGCCTCACCGTGACGAGCATGGTGGATGCTTAGGGCACCCGGGGCTCTTCTGGGGCACCCGCATCTGCTTCACTTGCTGGAGGATGTGTGGGTACACTGGCAGGAGGCTCTGCTCCCACCACTGCTGCTTCTGGCAGGAGATCCAGAGTGGCCTGTGAGTGATCTGCTGTTGGGGAACCTTCATGGTTCCTACCCTTTGTTAGCCCCCTCATCATGCTGTGTGTCATTTTGATGCTTGCTCCCTGTTTCATACAATTTCTTTGCCGACAAATCACTACCATTGCTAAAATTACTACCAAGCAGGTCATGGTCAATGATCAAACTTTGGATTCTCCCGAGATTGGTGAGTTGGCTCTTAAGGCTTGTGATGACACTTCTCCATTGTAAAATAAAACAGGGGGAGATGTTGGAGAACCCTGCTGCTAGGGTTGTAGTCCTCCATGTCCAGATAGCTCTAAGGGGTTCGGTGCCATATGGAAGGACTCCCCTTCTCAGCAGGGGACCTCCTGCTCTCTGCCTGACTTACCTGGAAAGTGCCACCAAGCACGGATGCCTGACCTTATTTGGAACATGACCTTTGGCATAGTTACCTGGAGTAAAAACTACCCCCAGGCTTTTTTCTATATGATAATCAGGCATTGCCCAATGGTCGATAGGATCCCCTGCCACATGTAAATAAAGCATACTGAGCACCTATCAGCTGAGGCATTGGCTGCTGCCTCCACACTATATTTTCCCTGACCCCCACTGAATAAACGGAGCTGTTTCACTGAGTCTGGAGCTGTTTGTATCACTGAACCTGCCTCCCCGGAAGGGCTTTCTTCCATCAGTGCTCACTGGCCATCCTGACCCCGTTCGTCGCTTCTGCTCCCTTTGTCCTCGTGGAACGGTGGCCAACGACCCACGAGGAGAGGGAGCGACCCCACAATCTGCTGTTGTGCTCTGTGCGAGTCAGAGGCACAAGATGGCTGCCCGTGTTGCCCGCTGCAATGTCTGCATAGCACTTATCCTGGAAATTAAATTGATGTGCATTGATTTTCTTAATAAAGTTATTGTAATGCATTCGTCAGGATCAGGAGCTAGAAAGAGACATTTTGTGTGTCATCATGCCTGTCCCCATACATTACCTGAAGATAGGATGACTCGTCCCCACCCTGGCTGCCTGTGGGGACCACATGCTTACTTTGAGGCTCTACTTCTCCTCTTGGATCTGGGTTGGTCCCATTCCAGGCCCCCGTGGTCATTCTCCAGGGCACGGGGCTGTGCGTTACACTGGGAGACAGGCCCTTGCAGTGGACACCATCAGCTGTTAGGGTTGGTCCTACAGCCCTGGGTTCTGCTGTGTGACTTTCCCCCTTTCTATTGGGTGGGTGCTGAGAGCAGAGGTGCTTTGAGATGTTAAGGGGGAATGAGCAACGTTTCAGGGCCCACAAGGCTGTGGTGATACCCACACAAGGGCCACCAACTTAAAACACAAAGCACTTGAAAGATCCAGAGATGAGCTGGGGCTGACCCCATTGGCAGAGCGCATATCTTGCAAGCATGAGGACGTGAATTCGATCGATCCTAAAACCCACAAGAGAAGTTGAGCATGACCCTGTAATCTCAGTGCTGAGAAGGTAGAGACAAGAGGATCCTGGGCCAGGATGGCCAGCCAGTGTAGCCGGATTAGTGAGCTCCAGCTTCAGTAACAGCTTACTCTTACTGGTGGAAGCCAGAGTCCCAGCACTTTAATACCAGCACTCAGGAGGCAGAGGCAGGCTGATTTCTGAGAGATCAAGGTCAGCCTGGTCTACATAGTGAGTTCCAGGCCATCTGGGGCTAGAGAACTTGTCTTAAACAAAAACAAAACAAAAATAGGACTGGAGAGATAGCTCAGTGGTTAAGAGCACTGGCTGCTCTTGCAGAGGACCTGGGTTCAATTCTGAGCACTTACATGGTGGCTAACAACCATCAGTAACTCCAGTTCCAGAGGATCCGATGCCCTCTTCTGACCTTCATGGACATTGCATGACACCGGTGCACTCACACACATGCAGGCAATACCCTCATATACATAAAATAAAAAATATTTAAAAAATAAAACAAAAACATAAAACATCCCCCACATCAACCTGTGCCTCTATTTGCAACATGCACACACACATGCACATGTACCTTGCACATGTACCTGTATACAAATGTGTATACAAACACACACACACACACACACACACACACACACACACACACGCATGAAAGATTCAGGGGCTCCGAGAGTGGGATGTTGGAGCCTGAGGGTTCTTGGTCCCTCGTAGACCTTGTGGGAATGCCATCTGCCCAGGCTTTCGCTGGGGGCGTGGTCAGCTCAGCAGAGTGATCTTCCACACTCTGAGCCGTGGGCTCAGGCCCTTCTACTGTGCTACAGCAGTGGACCTAGAAGCCAGACATTCTTCTGGAGTGGACCGGGCACATGCAAAACTCACTCTGGGGTCCTCCCATTCCCAGGAATCATTGGAGAACATGTGTGGCTCCAGCTGTGGCTCCAGGCTGGTGCCTGTCCTTTTGGGAATGCGCAGATGACCCTGGAGAGCTAGAGCCAGAGCAGGAAAATCCAGGGTGCTTGCCCTCTCAATCTATGCTTTGAGGTGTTAGAACATGCCCCAGGGAGGCGGGTCCACAGTGGCCCTGTTGGGGAGCCTAGGAGCACGCAGCCTAGGGTCTGCTAGCAGCGCCAGAACTTGACTACAACCCCAGTGGAACTGACCTCTGATGGAAGGTGACACTTGCTAACACCAGCCACGTGCACTGAGCCTCAGTGTCTCTCAGGTCATTGGTTGATGGCTGAGAACAGGAGGGAGGAAAGCCTGTGGTGACAGGACAGGATTAGAAGGGTAAGTCACAACCTCAGCTCAGCTGCCACTGCTGGTCCTTCTGACATTTTCTGTTTCCCTGTGAGACAAGTATTTCCTGGGAGAAACAGCTGGATGGGAGGGTTGGGGGAGCAGCTGGGTCTTGGGGCCATTGGCTCCAGGATCCCAATCAGGTACCCAAGTCTTCAGATGCCCAAGTACTTTGTAAGTGGCACAGTGCTGACACATTCACATGCCCGCCTTTATACTTCATGGCGTGTTCTGGGTTTTATTTTTTGGGGGTGTAGGATCCGTGTGTGCTGCCCAGATTGACCTTGAAATCCTGGGCCCAAGCCATCCTCCTGCTGACCTTCATAGTGGCCCCAGTGACAGGTGCACACCTCTGTGCCCAGCTCCTGTGCCATGTATAGGTTTTAAAAAAATATTTTATTTATTATTTTTATTTATGTGTATGTGTGTATTGCCTGCATGTAGGTAAGTACATCTGTGTTGTGCAGTGCCCACGGAGGACAGAAGAGGCTGTCGGATACCCTGGAACTGGAGTTATGGACAGTTGTTAGCTGCCATGTGGGTGCTGGGATTCGAACCTGGGTCTTCTGCAAGAACAGAGTTCTTAACTGCTGAGCTATCTCTCAAGCCCCTATAGGTTTTTTTCTTTTTTCTTTTTTTTTTTTTTTGAGACAGGGTCTCCCCATAGCCCCAGCTGTCCTGGAACTCACCATGTAGACCAGGCTGGTCTCAAACTCACAGAGATCCACCTGCCTCTGTCTCCCAAGTGCTGGGATTAAAGGCGTGTGCCACCATGCCCAGCTATAGGTTTTTTTTAATGCTACCTCATGCAGTCAATGCTCTGCGAAGAGTTGCCACAGAGTATTGCTTAAGAACTAACACCGAGAGGAAATGTCCGTGTGTGTTCAGCAGGATGCGTTTTCTTCCTGAATATTTTTCTTCTGTGGCTGGTTGAGTCCACAGATGTGGAGCCTGCTGCTGTGGAGGACTCATTGTAATTTGCCACAGTCACCATAAGGAAGGCAGGCCTTGCCGGACAGGCATTCATTTGCTCATGAATGTGAGTTGTTGTGCCCAGAGAACGGATCCCCAAGAATTACCACGGAGTCCAGAGAGCATGAAAGAACAAAGAGTCTTTATTCGGGCTTAAGCTCGGACTCTCAGACCAAACTAACGTGGTAGGTCTGTCTGAGAGTGCAGATTGCAGGGGGAGGGAGCTTTTCATAGGTTTCAGACAAAGGGAGGAGGGGAATGACAGAGTTGTTTTGATTGGCCCAAAGAGCCTGTGTGCGCGTGCGCACCAACATACTTTTGAATTGATTGGTTACAGTCTTGGAGGCCTCTCATTGGTGGGTGCTGCCCTCAGGGCTGTGGAATGTGCTGACTGTTATCTTCAGGGCTATGGGACCCTGTTTATTCCTTATAAGGCCTCAAACCTGCCCGGGCCCCCTGGACATGCCCGGGTTTGCCTTAGTCTATGACCATGAGACATCATGAAAATGGAGGAATCAGCAGTCAAAATGGAGACGGTGCAGTTTGTCCCTCTGGTTCCCTCAATCCAAGCGATTTACAGAAGCGAAAAGAGCAGTTAGTCCTAAATAGGGCAGGGGTTTAGGGAGTCCAGGGAGGGGGCCAAGGAGGAGGGTTCCACAGAGTGTCTTGCGTTGCTGAACCCAGAGCCAGGCAGGTGATGGGCATTTCAGGATAGGAGAGGAGCCCGCTCTGCACCTCCCCAGTGTGGCCAGGCCTCTTACCAACCTTCACCACCACCTCAGAGCCAGGCCAGGACCTTTCTCAGTCTTCAGAAGACGCCTGAAGTTGGCACACATGCACACACACAACAGCCTAACAGGCAAGGGAGCCAGTGACTGCAGCGTCACCCTCTCCGTCCTCACAGGGCCAGGCAGATTATAGGTGCTGGTATCATTGGGGTGGCAAGAAGGGTAAAGCCCTTCCCCAGCTCTGTGTGGCTCAGGCCGAGGTTCTACCGCAATCGCTGTGGCAGAACTCCACTATGGGGAGCCTGTGGGGGAGGGCTGGCCGTCACTGGCCCTGTGGCCACAGGCTGTTTGCCCACAGGGCGTCCTGAATGGCACGGTCTTGGGAGAAGTGCTCTCGGGCAGAGGGAAACCCAACAGAGGAGTTACCCCAAACCCTGCCCCAGGCAGAGCCTCTGAGGGGTTCCTGGAGTGATTCAGGCCAGAGAACGGCTGGCCGTCAGCCGCCTGCTTCTTTGTGTCTCTCTCTAGTCCTCCACCTCTCTGCTTTCCCTCTCCCCATCTCCCCATCTCCCCATCTCCCCGTCTCCCCAT
Source organism: Nannospalax galili (assembly GCF_000622305.1). NCBI lineage: Eukaryota > Metazoa > Chordata > Mammalia > Rodentia > Spalacidae > Nannospalax > Nannospalax galili. The sequence goes on along the minus strand of NW_008334550.1, from coordinate 972,450 downwards.
CTCCCCATCTTTGTTTTGTTTATTGAATGTGTGCATTTGTGTGTGTGTGTGTGTGTGTGTGTGTGTGTAGGTCAGAGGACAACCTTGGGTGTCATCCTCAGGAGTGCTGTCTTCCTCCTTTGAGACAGGGTCTGTCACTGGGACGTGGAGCTCAGTTAGACTAGACTGGCTTCCAGTGAGCCCCAGGGCCCTGCCTGTCTCCATTTTCCCAGTGCTGGGATTACAAAAGCGCCATGCGGCCGGCTTTTTTTTATGTGGGCTTTGGGTGCTAAACTCAGTCCTAGGGCTGCTCTTGCAGAGGACCTAGGTTTGAATCATTGCACCCACATGGTAGCTAACAACTGTCTGTAATTCCAGTTCCAGGAGATTCAGTGGCCCCTTCTGACCTCCACAGGCAATGCACAACACTGATATACCTACATATGTGCAGGCATTACTCATATGCATAAAATAAAAATAAATCTAAAAAATTAGCAATGGCCAGGCTTGGTGGCGCACACCTTTAATCCAAGCACTTGGGATGCAGAGGCAGGTGGATATCTGTGAGTTTAAGGGCAGGTTGGTGTACAAAGTGAGCTCCAGGCCAGCTGGGGCTATAGGGAGACCCTGCCTCTCAAAAAGATAAAAAATAGTGGGCTCTGTATTAAAATAACAACAACAGCAATAATAGTAATAAAACTCGAGCCCTGTGCTTGTGTGGCAAGAACTTTATCAACTGCGCCATCTCCACAGTCCCATCTGTCTCTCTGGGTGTTGGTTGGATGCCGTGGGCCTCTCTAATCAGCAGGTCCCTCTGTTCACAGCATCCATGGGTGCAGCCTGTGGCCTCTGGTTGCGACTGCTTACCCCACTTTCTGGCTCTGTGGGCTGTGGAGCTGAGGCAAACCCAGGAGCCTCCCACACGTCACTCCTTCAACGGGCAGAGCACCCCCTGAGCCGTCCTCGACCTTGGAAGCGTGAGACATGAGAGCTGGTTTCCCACTTTGGTGGGGAACTTTGCCCTCATCTCACCTGGCCACAAACCTGGCTCTGTGCTGCTTGTGGGACTAGATCGCTGTGCCTTATTTGGGAGGCTGGACACACCTCAGTTTCCACAAAGCTCAGGTGATACCCAAAGGCAGGCAGTGGACTCACCGCATCTCAAACAGCAGCGTGACCCTGAACAGTCACCAGCTGAGGCTGCCTTGCCTGCGCTGACCCAGCCACTTTCCTGCTTGTTGGGGACCAGCCGCCATCACCTCAATGTGTACTTGATGGCACCGATCTTTAAGGTGCATGTCCACAACGCCTCCTGAACTGCTGACAAGCATCACTGTCCTGTCTGCTTGTCACAAGAAGCAGAAGTCCCCAGTGACCCAGAGCCGCTCAGTTACTTATGGGCACATGGGGGTGAGGGCCGGTCTCCCCAGCCCTAGGCCAGGACTTTCTTGCAGAGGGGTGAAGACGGCCTGAGAGGGGCAGAGGGCCAGTGATGGCCCATGATTTGAGGTGGTGTCCAGGACCGACTGGGTTGGTCTTCCTGGTCATGGTCCCAGAAGGCTGCTGTCAAGGTCTGGCATCCCCCAAGACCACTCTGGGAAACTGGATCACTCACCTGTGTTCTCAGCCCTTACAAAGTGACTGATGAAAGTAGAGAAGAGGGTGTAATGGTGGAGGGGGGTATACTGAGAGTAGAGGTCACATGTCACTAAGAGGTAGTTGAAGGCCAGGCTCAGGAAGATGGGACCTGTACTTTGGGTCGGACTGTGGCCTCTCTGGGCACTAGTTTCAGATGACTCTGCTGGAGCACTGAATCCCAGGCTGAGGCCCAGTTCTCCCCAGCTGGGCGACAGGTCATAGCTGGTATGGACTTGGGGAGAGGTGGCCACACAGAGGAGAGTGGGGTGCCGCTGTGAAGGGGACTGTAGAGCTGGTGAGACAGGCTGCCACCCGGGCATGCATGCATTCACTGAGCCTCTGCACGGGTCTGTGAGGGAGTTTCTAGGTTGGGTTGTTTGAGGTTGGAAGACCCACCCTAAATATGGCCACCATCCCCATGAGTTGGGGTCCTGGACTGAATAAAAAGGAGAACGTGAGCTGAGCACCAGCCTTCATCTCTCTCTGCCTCCTGACTGTGGATGCCACGTGCCCAGCTGCCTCACGCTCCTGCCACCGCACCTTCTCCCCAGGATGGACTGTGCCCAGAAACTGAGCCAAAATGTCCCTTCCTCCTTAAGTTGCTTTTGTCAGGCATTTTATCACAGCAACGGTGTGAAAAGTATTTAGCCCAGTTTCTTCTGGGGAGGGAGTGGGGTGTGGAGAGGGTCCCCTCTGCAGGTGGTGCCATATTGCGGTGATTGGAGGCTGCTGGGGTGGGGGAAGGGCGTGGGGGAAGGACAGTCACCCAGGGGATGTTTCTATGAGAGGAACATACCCACCCCAAGTAATGGGGGTGACCTGGGGCCCATGCCACCCTCTTGGGATTATGTGACAGCAGGTAGTGAATCGGGCCTGGGGATTCTCAAGGGTTTCCCAGGGATTCAGGAAGGGAGTGGACGTCGTTTGTAACGATGTCCACACATCAACAGCAGGAGAACAGGTGCTGCCAGCTGGGCATGGCATCCTGGGCACGGCATCCTGGGCACGGCATCCTGGGCACGGCATCCTGGCTTGGAGACTGCCAGGATAGAAATCACAGTCCTGTTACCCAACAGGGAAGCTCAAGAATCCCATACAGGAGTGGGAACCGTTTCAAGAAGACTTCCAGTATGCAAAATGTCCTTTCTGAACCTCTTATAGGAATGCCCAAGCTTTGGATGTCGTGGCAGATGTAGTCATCTGCAAAGTTCGCCCTTGGGAGCCAGGCAATCAAGCTACAGAAAACAACCACCACCACCACCACCACCACCACCAACCAACCAAACAAACAAACCCCACAATGTTTTAAGAAAGTTTACTGTTTTGTGTCGGGCCACATGCGTAGCTCTCCTGGGTGCATGTTGAACATATCTGGAACAGTTATGTGTGTGGGATGAGGGCCAGTGGTATCTTGTCCTCTGTGTCTCTCACTGAAACTTGGACTATGGGCCAGAGCTTGGAGCTGAGGGCCTGACAGAAGAGCCTCGGGGACCTCAGAGTCATCCCTGGCAGGGCTAAGAGGAGGGGGGCTGGGGAGAATCCGGAGCCTTACACTGCCAGCCTGTGGTGTGCCCCCAGCACAGCTTGCCCTCGGAAACACCACCAGGTGGGGAACGTTACAACATCCTTCGCGAGAAGAGTGTGACCAGACTCCATTTATCTTACGAAAATTGTCCCTGTTCCTGACACGTTGCACAGGACACATTTTTAAAATGATACAAGACTTTGAGCAAAAAAGCCCAATTTGTTGGAAACAACCTGTGGAGTTATGACAGATGTGATTTTGACTAACGAGCGCCAACTGGATGGGAGCAGGGCGTTCAATTATGGATGAGCTAATTACACGAGCTCAGCGCGCTCAGATTGCCAACGCGGCTCTGCTTCTCTTCCTCCGACTGGGGCCAGCCTGCTAGTTAGGGTAATTAATGAGACCTTGGCCTTACATTATTTTGCTAGGCACAAACGATCACTTAATTTCCTGACCCAACAGTCACCATGTGGTGTGACCGTCACAGGCACAGGAGTCCAGGTGTGATTCACGGGACCCTCCTACCTGGGGTGTACTTGTGGGCGTGGTCTTGGGGTTTGAAGAAAGGCCCTCATACAGGGAGCTGGCAGAGCCTCCCCCCTCTTCATCAGCTTTCCAGAGTGCCCTGTGGGTACTGGCTTCCAGGAACAGTCCAGATTGGGTCTGGGACACGCAAGGTTAAAGTTCTTGATGCCGTCATAGAAAGCCAACTCTGGACAGTGGTGGAAGGACCGTTGTTGGCATGGGCTCTATGGTGCCTGGCTGAGGGCTGCTATGTCCAGTGGTGTCTTCTTTTTCCTTTCTTTAGTCCTTGGACGAAGCAGATCAATATTCCTTCCTTTCTTTACAAAGATAAAATAGCAGCTAATCGCCTCATACATTTAGGAGGTCTGAACATCGAGGACTTTTACATAAATGCGCTATTTAATCCTCGCAACCTTCACGTCAGGTGACATGCAAATGAACAAATCCGGGCAGAGAGAAGTAGAATAATTTGTCTAGTCTCCCAAAGCTCCGCATCAGAGCCTGGAGTGGATCTGAGAGTGTCAGACTTCAAAGCCGGCCAGCCTAACCATCCCATTACTCTGCCTGCAGAGCAGTTTGGTGCCTGCTAGGGAATTGGCCACGTGCAAAACAGCAAGGTTCTTTCCTTCCCCAGGAAAAGTTTAGTGCCACCTCCGTGCCCCAGCTGTTGCGCGTGCACCCTCGCCCTGCACTGAAAGTGTGATTAAGTTTTCAGGTATCACCACAGGTTAATTCCGAAACTTATGGTATCAGTAAATCACCTCCGCATCTTTGTAGCTGTGCAAATATTGCCCACCTCATAGCCATGTACAGGATAGAGATTTAATTTTGTACAGATTTTCCTCTTTGAGGATCTAATTTCTTTTATTTTCTCTTGCATGATGTTAATGTGCCTTTAAGCTCCTTCAGCCTCTCTGTAACAGTCCCAAGTCTCTGGGATTTATTTTAAAAAATCCAACATAATGTCTTCCAGTTCCACCCATTTTGCTGCATATGATAGAGCGCTATTCTTTTTATAGCTGAATAATATCCCTGTGTGTGCGTGCGCACACATGTGCACACTTGCTTTTTTTTTTTTTTGGTCTTTTTGAGACAGGGTCTCCCTGTAGCCCCAGCTGTCCTGGAACTCACTATGTAGACCAGGCTGGCCCTGAACTCATAGAGATCCACCTGCCTCTGCCTCCCGAGTGCTGGGATTAAAGGCCTGCGCCATCTATCGCAGTGCTTGCTTGCTTTTTATTGGTCTTTTTGTTGGTTTGTTTGGTTTTGACATCATGTAGCCTGGGCTGGCCTCCAGTTTGCTGTGTAGCTCAGGATACCTTGAACTCCTGATCCTCTGCCTCCAATTTTATTTCTCATTGGTTTGTTGACGGGTATGTGGACAGCTTCCACATCTGACTGCTATGAACAGGTCAGCAGCAAGCACAAGAGAGAGCCAGTGTCTGACCTGCCCACAGCTGTGTCCTTCGGATTTATACCCAAGGTAGCTTGGCTGGGTTTTAAAAAAAATAATTTTGCTGGGTGTAGTGGCATATGCCTTTAATCCCAGCATTTGTGAGGCTAAGGCAGGTGGATATCTGTGAGACCAAGGCCAGCCTGGTCTACATAATGAGTTCTAGGCCAGCTGGGGCTACAGGGAGACCCTGTCTCAAAAAAGTCCACAAGAATTTAATTTTAATTATGTGTGTCTATGTGTGTACATGTGCATATGTGTGCATTTGAGTGCATGTGCTCACAAGTCTGGAGAGGATGTTGGAGCTCCTGGAGCTGGAGTTGCAGGCAGTTGAGAGCTGCTTGATGTAGGTGCTGGGAGCTGAACTTAGGTCATTTGCACAAGCAGTACGCGCTCTGAGCCATCTCTGCAGGCCCCTGTGTTGCCAGGCACAAATGATTGCTGTGTAGCTGGATCTTATGGCAAATCACCCAGACCAGAACAAGACCTTGTCTCTCATAGGTAAGATGTTTATAGAAATTCATCAGAATGTGTGACAGTGATGGGTGAGTGTGGCAGGGTTGGGGAGGGGAGGAGAGATGGACTACACAGGGAGACAGCCACCTCACATAGCACTCGTGATCTGGTCTCCTTCGCCTCTTCCCAGAGGGACTCTGTGACGGTTAGCTCTTTAAAAAAATATTATTTTTATTTTATGTGAATGCGTGTATTGCCTGCATGTATGTAAGTACACCTGTGTCATGCAATGCCTGTGGAAGTCAGAAGACAGCCTCAGAATCCCTGGAAATGGAGTTACAGGTGGTTGTTAGCTGTCATGTGGGTGCTGGGATTTGAACCCAGGTCCTCTGCAAAAACAGCCAGTGCTCTTAACCGCTGAGTCATCTCTCCAGCCCCTGTGATGGTCAGCTTTAACTATCAGTCTGACCCAACCTAGAATCACTTGGGAAGAAGTCTCAGTGAGGAATTGTCTACTTTGGGTTGATTAGCGGACGTGTCTGCGGAGGATTGTCTCAGTTAATTGATGTGGGAAGACCCAGCCTACCGCGGGCCACACAATCCCCGGGGGGAGGAGGTCCTGAACTGTATCAAAGAGGAAACTGGAACAAACCACAAGGAACAAGTGAGTGTCTGCTCCACTGTGGGTATTATTAGCTCTTTGAGGTTCCTGCTCTGAGCTCCCCACAGCGGTGGACTGGGCCTGGAATGGGAGCCCGAATTAACCCCCAGGTCCCCACAGCGGTGGACTGGGCCTGGAATGGGAGCCCGAATTAACCCCCAGGTCCCCACAACGGTGGACTGGGCCTGGAATGGGAGCCCGAATTAACCCCCAGGTCCCCACAGCGGTGGACTGGGCCTGGAATGGGAGCCCGAATTAACCCCTTTTTCCCTTTGTAGCAGAAATGCTTTCTCAGACTTGGGACTTGGGTGACTCTTGAAGGCTTGTGGGGGCACTAGTCAGCATTCCACAGCTTACCCCCCCCCCCAAATGCGGTGTAGTCTGCTGCTTTTCTCCAAGTTAGGCTGGGGTTGTGGGTCTTAAGAGGACCAAGGGCTGTCTCCGTCACTAGATCCGGGACTCCTTGCTGCTGAGTTGAGCTTGGCCATCTGGTAGGGAGAATGTATCAGGTGTCACCAATGTAAAGTGATCTGGGGGCATTAACAGACATCGGTCATTGCTTTTTAAACTTTTTTTTTTGGTCTGACGCTTCCAACAGACTCTAGCAAATGGCTGTCGTCAGTGTCCACTGGGCTAGGGACAGGTAGGAGGTGATACAACGTGAACGTGCCCCTCGGAAGCCTTCTGCTTTGTGACTGGCTGGTCCAGTCTGTCTTCTCTGGTTGACCTCAGAGCCCTTCCCTCAGCTCCTCTAAGCTGTCACTTTCTGGTTGGTGGTTGGGATGGAGCTGTTGGGATGTGGCCAGCCCTGCCCAGAGTGTAGCCCTCTCACATGCCAGGGCATCTTGTGGTCTTATTTCACCTGCTCTTAGCTACATGATGACAGTGTTCCAACTGTCTGTCCACCACCAGGACAAACAGCAGAGCCAGGAGGTGTCTCCAGAGGCAGGAGGCAGAGGCAGCTGCTGGCCGCACACAGGGCCCTCTCTCCAGCCTCTCCCTAGGGTCTTCCAAGTGGGTGCAGCTTTGAGCCAGTTTGGTTTCCAGGCTGACACTGGGTGCTGGGTGTGTACTGGGGAGAGGTGACATGAAGTCAATCAGTTTCCAGAGAGATGATGGTGGTGTTTCTTGGTCTGGATTTAATTGACAACATTAGTAGCTTGTGCTGTCTGAGCCCCAAGGTGCCTGGCACCTTCCTCGGCTTGTTCACTGGCTCCTCACCACAGTCCTACAGGAAAGGAGCAGCTTCTTGGCTGCATTTCTGGGAGAGAGACTGATGTGCAGAAAGGAAGGAGCAGCTGCTCTCCCAGGCCGGGACATGAGGAACTTCTGTTCGACCGAACAAGAGCAGGGTGGGCTCTCAGCACAGTTTCTTTTCTGTGGTGAAAAACACTGACCAAAAGCAACTTGGGGAGGAAAGGGTTTATTCAGCTTACGTTCCCACATCACAGTTCACTGAGCAAAACCAAGGCGGAACTCAAGGCAGAGCACAGACCATGGAGGAGCGCTGCGTACTGGCTTACTTCTCTGGCCTGGGCTCAGCCTGCTTTCTTAGATAACCCAGGCTCACCTGCCCAGGGGTGGCACAACCCACAGTGGGCTGGGCCCTCCCACATCACTCAACAATCAAGAAAACACCTCACAAACATGCCCACGGGCCAATCTGATAGAGAAAATCCCCCAGTCCAGGCTTCCTCTTCCCAGGTGGGTCAAGTTGACAACTGATGCCAACTTTAACCCTGGGCCTGGACTCCGTCTTGCCAGCCGGGTGTGGTCGTGCACGCCTTTAATCCCAGCACTCTGGAGGCTGAGGCAGGTGGATCTCTGTGAGTTCAAGGCCAGCCTGGTCTACATAGTAAGTTCCAGGCCAGTTGGGGATAGAGGGAGACCCTGTCTCAAAAAGACAAAACAAAACAAAAAGACATGATCTTGCAAACGTGGCTTTCCCTTCCCAGGGGCTGGTAAGTACTACGTTTGATTAGTGGAGGAATCTGTTGTTAGGATAAAATATAGACAGGTGAGCTGGATGGAAATTGCCTCGAGACTAGGGGCTAGGGATGTGATGTGGACCAGTGACCAACAAGACTAGGGTGCTCCAGTGAGTCCTCCTCCAGTGTGGAGGTGGCTGCTCTCTGAGGGTGGGTGCTCACCCTCCAGTCAGCCATGATGTTACCTAGCCCTGCTGACCCAGTAAGTCAATGAGAACTTCATTTCTCCACTGAAGGGGAGCAGAGCCCTCCTGGACATGTTCCCATGAAGGGTAATATTGTTGAACATGGGGAGGTGTCAGAGTCGCAGATACTGTGTCCCTCATTGCAATGTAGACCCCCCCCTCCCAAGCTCAGAAAAGGGCAAGGCTCTCCTGTTTGAGTGAAGGCCCTAGAGAAGGTCCCCAGACCTTAGACAGCCTGACCTATCTCTACCTTTACCCTCGTCCTACGCTGATGCCGACGGTTACTCCAGGCCTTGTGTGAGTACCACCTCTCTGTCTCTGGGTCACTTCTTTGCTGAATCCTCTTTGACCTCTGTCGTTCCCCTGTGAGGCCAGGAAGAGCCTTCCTCAGGCCTCTATTCTTGTTCCCACCCAGAAGATCTGGTCCCTAAGCAGATGCTTCCCCCGCCCCCAGCAGCTTCCAGCTCCATGGGGCCCAAAGCCCATGTGATTACACTCTCCCGACATGAATGTTTTCATGGTCGCTGGTCCCGGCAACAGGAAGCTGGCAGTAAAAATAATTTATTGGGGGGCTGTTGATAAAGCCCTGCTTATTGCAAACAGTAAATTAAAAGTGAGTGCTTCCACCTTTATTTGCCACCCAGGGAACAATAACGGCCCACAGTGAACTGGGAGGAGGAGGAGAACAAGATATAGAACAATCGTTCAAATTCACCAGTCTTTCTAGCCACCTCATAAAAATTAAGGAATAATTTTTCAAAGAGATAAGGGCTTTAGGGACAAGAAAATCAAAACAACCAAATTGTTCCTGCCCGGAGGAGGTACATGCGGGATGGGAAGGGATTTCTTTTCCCATTTTTAATTTACAAGAACCTTGTAAACTACAAATTAAAGGAGCAACAGCAATTCCGAAGGCTTGATTCATTAAGCCTTTATTTACCCCAATGCCTCCAAAGAAAAATCACTTGCCTACTGAGCATGAGTTATGGGCTAAGTGCTGGCATTGTCCCCAAAGATCCCCCAGACCTCTTCCAGGGTGAAGATACCATGTGCTGAACAGAAATGGTACCTAATAGATGCTCAGGATACAGGGTAGAAATACTGGGTGCTGGGCAGAGGTGGTATCTAATAGATGCTCAGAGCCCAGGGTGGGGATGCCACATGCCGGGCAGAGGTGGTATCCAACACACGTGCAGGGAATTGCCCTTGCGTGAGGACTGATGTCAGACTCATATCCCAGACATTGGTTCTCAGCCTTAGAGGCTCCTTGTCAGTTCAGGCCCTTCCACATCTCATTCCTTATCCACCTGGCCTGATGTCACACTTGTGCCCTCTGTCCATAGTTTCTTTTTCCAGTTTCAATATCTGTGATAAATCTTGGTTCAAAATCACTAAGTAGAAAATTCTCTCTCCAACCAGCTTGAGAGGTGCTCAAAGGCAGAGCCTGCACCTGTCCCCATGTCCTCAGAGCCAGCTGTACAGATGACAGAGCACAACAGGCTCCAGCTCTTCCCTCGTCGTTCATTCTCTCTCTCTAAAACAGAGCAGTGGTCCATTCCTTGGGATCCACTTAGGAGCAGGGGAGGAGGGCAAGTTTTACACCCAGGAGTGCTGTGGGCTGTGGGGATATGGCTCAGGCAAGATGGAGAGCCGAGGGAGCAGTTGAGCTTTGGGGGAGTGTTCGGAGCATTCACTCAGGATAGCAGTGTGGGGGTTGCGGGCAGCTGCAGGGTGTAGCCATGGCCTCGGGGTAAGTTATCATGCCTTGAGGAAGTGATCGCCAGCCCTGAAGTCAGACAGACCCAGACGGCTGCTCAGTACTGGATTCTGTGGGCTCAGATGGTCATACGGGAAGGTGTCTCCATCACAGGATTCCTGGAAGGGTCAGGCAAGGTACTGTGTTTTGAGTCCTAGGCTAGGTGTGACAAATGTGCCATCCTTCCTTTCCTGGAGGTGTAGAAGCCTCCAGAACCATGCATGAACGTCTCCAGATCCCAGGGAGCAGTCTCAGTGGCAGCCAGTCTTGTCTTCATGCCTCTGCCTCTGTGTGATTAAGTTATTACCCCATTTGTTTTAAAGACTTGTCTTATCACCTATTTACAAGACTTATGGATTTCTCATTACGTCCTTTGATAGAACTCAGGCTAAAGTGCTTTCTGCTCTCTCCATCCAAGCTCTGCCTATAAAATATGACAGTGATAATGGACCAGGGATGAGGGAGCAGTGGGGCTTTGAGGGGGTGTGGGTGGCATCCGTCCACCCACCAGGGGGATTTAGTATAGTCATGGGCACTGATGCCAGGTGATTCCTGCTGTGCACTACCAGGGGCCCTAGGTACTAGGTCATTCACTCTAAGATGCAGCCAGGGACTGGAGAGCTGACTCAGTGGTTTAAGAGAACTCGCCACTCTAGTAGAGGACCTGGGTTTGGTTCCCGGCACCTATATCCGGCTGCTCACAACTGCCTATAGCTCCCATTCTAGGGGATCTGAAGTCCTCTTCTGGCCTCTATGAGTCCTGGTACACAGACGGACAAGCAGGCACACACATATACACATGAATTAAACAATAAACTGGAAAGGGTACAGCTAGAATCTGCCCAGAAGGTGAAGGAAGTGTTCCCACGGCCTCCTTAACGTCTAATGCCAGCCTCAGACTTTGAGGTTCCGGGGCCACTGCTGGGTGTGAAAGCTCACTGAGAGGGGCAAAGACATCACCGAGCACCATCACACCCACAGTCACAGTTCATCACTGTGCACAAACCCAGACTAAAGTCAACTGAGGGCTGGAAGGGGTGAGTAGAGTCCTGCGAGTTCCAAATGCAAGTGTGGGGTTGTATTATCTCCTTGCTGTGGAGTCACAGATGGAACCTCCCCATAGTGCTGTGTGACAGGTGCCTAGGGGCATGCTCCAGTGTCCCCGGGTCCCATTGAGCTCTACTAGGGAAAAGGATAGGCATCGTGAAAGTCTCCTGGCCCATAAGCAGAGAGTTGAAATTCCCCTCTCCAGAAAGGCCCTTCATTGGCCGCAGTTCACAGCCCCTGGCGGTCAGCACAGTGGCATTCACATAGCATAAGTCCCCACAGCCTCTGTTGCCACCAGAAAGCTGAGCATGGGGACCCATTGGAGGCCCGGTGCTTGGGCCAGCCTAGCGCTGAGCTGGAGTTTCCCTCTGGGGGTCTCTGTGGGGGGTCTTATACTTTGGTGCTGTCTGTTGGCGAAGGCCCTCCATCAGTGAAGGGCTCTGGTCCTGGTGTCCCTATGTCAGCAGCCCCTGAAACGCCTCAGACAGCTCGATGTTGAGCAGAAATTCAGTGTTAGCCTCTTCTATTACCCTGTGCTTGACCTCCAGTGTCACCTCGAGTGTCCATGCATGCACGGTAGAGCTGCTTGAACTTGGCGGGGCTGTCGAAGTTGCAGAAGGTGAAGAAGGCCAGGCCCTCACCGGAGCTGGGCAGGTTCAGGGCCTTCTGTGCAATCTTTGCCAGATCTGGCCTCTGGAGAGGTTTCCCAGGTAGTGGGTATACCATGGGCCACCAGCAGCTCAGGCTGTGTATGTTCCACCTCGTGATATTGTGCGCTGGTGTGTAGGGGATTATCTTCTGCCAGTGGGGCCCATACCAGAAGGCCACGTCCTCCTCCAGGGCAGCCTTACCGTGCAGCTCCTCAGGGAAGTAGAGGGGAGCCTAGATCTGGTCCTGCTTGTTGCAGTCGATCTCCTCCTCCAGGGCCATCCACGCAGAGGTGATACAAGGAGGTGTCACCAGCTCAAAGCCTTCCCGGGTCACCTGGCCCTTCTGAAACTTCCTCACGAACTTGGCATTCTCTGCCTGGGTGTGCACCACCTTGGTGGCCTCCTTTAAGGCTTCAGACAAATCCTGGGACATGCTTGTTGGCTGTGGTTGCTCCATCATGGGGCTGGGCTAGCTCAGGCCGGCTCCAGAAGCCTCTGTTGCTGCTGGCTCTGCTTTTGGGGTGTTGGGGAAGCTCCAGAGGCAACCGGCCCAATTTCCTGTCTTTGTTCTGTTCCCGCCTCTCCCGTAAGCATCAGAACCTCTCTCCTTCCGCCGGTGTGGACCAGACTCAGTGTACCTGGGGACTTCCAGCTGCTCAGTTGGAGATGGATGTCCGTCCTCCGGAGGCCTTCATTGCTTGTGTGGGAAGAAAAGGCAGACGTGGCTGTGCCCTCCAAGGGTCCATCACCCTAGCTGTCCTCAGGGGCACTCTGTTCTTCCTGCAGACAGAATCCACCCTGCTTCTCCTTGGCCCGACAGACCCTTCTGTGGGGCTGGGGATGCCCCCTTCCCTTGGTTCCCTACTGCCTTCTAGGGTCAATGCTGGAGCTGTTGGAGGCCAGGGGAGCCCAGGATGGGAAGCTGCGTGCTTTGCTGTCCAGGAGGCCGGCTGGTGGGTGGCCCGGCTGCGGTCACAGGTGTCTGTCTGTGGTTCTACCTGGAGTACAAGGACTGGTGGCAGCTCCCTGTTGGGCAGCCTCGGTGGCGTGTGAGGAGCCTGGATTGTTAATCAATTACTGCTTATTAAGTGTGTTTCCTTCCTTAGTCTTTTCTTTGCGCTTCATTAGCCCTTCCCGGGTTTTGGTGATTTTCAGGCACCATCGAATGCAAGATCACTTCTTTTATTAGGTAATTTATTTTCTGGGTACATTTTTAAAGGTCAATTAATCAATTTAAGTGGAGGGGTGGGTGATGAGACTCCAGTGCTGTGGGATAGAGGAGCGGCTGGGGGTCCCTTGGGGGCAGGCTTGCTTTTTCTTCTGATGTGGAGAGTGAAGGGCGTGGGCGGACTCGATCAGCTGGGGCAAGGTGGCACACTGCCAGGAAGCCGGGCTCTCCTGCCCCCTGCCCTGCCTGGAAGGTGGCAGCCACAGCAGAGGGTAGAGAAGAAAAGGAGGGTGACCAGGAAGGTGGGAGAGAGAGCCGGCATCCCGCAGCAGTAGGCAAAGTCTGTGCAGCCGATCCCATCGGAGAAGCCCAAATCAGCTCAGCCTCCCCGTGCCTTGTAAATAATAAATAAATACTAAATAAAACACAGTAAATGTTCAACCAGAAAGAAACACACTGGAAGCCAAAACAGAACTGCCATCGGCAAGTTTCACCTGCTGGGCTGCGTGCAGCAAATTGCCTTTGTTTCTGCATCTCTGCGTTGACCCAGGAAGGGGTGGTTTGAAGTTGGGGATCTCAATGGGCTGAGGTGGGTGCCATCCCAGCTCCACGTCTGCCTTTCCTGTTCGATGTTAGGTGGTGGAAAAGTCCCTCTGATGAGGGAAGAACCAGTGTTCTCCAGGAGGCCTGGGTTTTTCCAAGCAGGTATTTTCTCTGGGCATTGAATATTGTTACAGCTGGTTATTTATAATAACAAGAAATCCTAGAGCCAAGAATGAAGGCTGACTGTGTGCTGGGGGTTTTAAATATCTTTATTATTTTTCTTTCTTTTAATGTGTATGAGTGCATTGCCTGCATGTATGTAAGTGCACACATGTTGTATAATGCCTGTGGAGGTCAGAAGAGGGTGTCAGAACCCCTGGAATTGGAGTTATGGATGGTTGTTAGCTGCCATGTGGATGTTGGGAACCAAACCTGGGTCCTCTGTAAGAGCAGCTCTGTGGAGCCACCTCTCCAGCCCCATGCTGGGGGTTTTGTACAGGCCATGAGAGATGTCGCTACTTCCTTCCACGTGGAAAGCTACCATTGTTCCTGCCTTACAGCAGTGGACTAACGCCCATCTGGTGACTCCCCACTCAGCTGGTCTGCTGATTCTGAACAACAGGGGGCAGTCAGCTTGGTCTTGGGGAAGTGAGGCACGGATCCCCTGACTCTGGTGTCCATACTCCGTCTCCTGGTGGAGGAGAACAGTGAAAAGAAGCAGTCTTGTTTACACACTGTCAGGAAGGGCCACGCTTTTGATAAGCACAGCTCTTCAGGGCGGGACAGGACTGGACCGCTTGTTCCACGTGGGAGAGCTGTTCTCGTTGGTTTGCAAACATTTGTGCCTTTTCTCACTTCTGTCGGTGGACTGATCCATTCCGAGTTTTCAGTTCAAAGGGGGTTCGTTAAAGTAGGACATAAATAGCAATACCAATGGGATACAAACACCACAGCTTAAAATAACCAAGCAGTGTAAACAGTGTCAGCTGGTTCTAGCACTCACAGATGTGTGTGGGGCGGGTCAGCCGGAAGGGAACATTTGTGCCTTTTCTCACTTCTGTCGGTGGACTGATCCATTCCGAGTTTTCAGTTCAAAGGGGGTTCGTTAAAGTAGGACATAAATAGCAATACCAATGGGATACAAACACCACAGCTTAAAATAACCAAGCAGTGTAAACAGTGTCAGCTGGTTCTAGCACTCACAGATGTGTGTGGGGCGGGTCAGCCGGAAGGGATTTTTTTTTTTTGGTGAGTGATGACTACAAGTAGAAAAGAGAAGCTTAAGAAAGTGAGGTGGGGGGCCAGGGCGATGGGGGCTGGGGAGATGGGGACTGGGGAGATGG